>NW_026939723.1:0-92822 GCF_032062105.1 Saccostrea cuccullata | reverse complement strand
CTACTGTAATTGGTTTTTTTCAGGCCCCTGTTATGTAGGTCCTCAACGCTTGTCGAATTCATTTCTCCTTTTAGAGTTAAACAGTTGAATGGGATTTTTTCTCACTTCTCCAAAGACGCCACAAAGATGAACATGATGCAAAACAAAAGATCCCTGCGAGACAAATTCACAGGGCAACTAATGAAAGTAAACTTTAGTTTTGGTGTGAACAAGTCGGTGTCCACTTTTAATGGGGATATTTATGTCCATTTCGCCGGTAAGTAAAAATCACTCTTTATATAATTGAAACACCAAATTTTATGTCTTTGTTTTATGATATTAATTGAAATTAAAAATACATCTTATGATAAAATGAAATCATATTTTATAGATAACAGAAGAGGAAAGTGCCTTTCTCTTCGAGACGAAGAAATTAAATTCCTATTAAACGGAATTAAAAAGCCGTTAGGTTAGGCATTAAACCGCCTGAAGACAGAACTGGAAACGGATGAAAATCGCCTACACCTCGGGTAATTAATAGTTACAAATATAGATTTTAAAACAATAATAATTTAGTGACATGTATGAAGATGCCTTTCATTAAATATGATATAATTATGTCTGTTATAAAACATAACTTAGTTTAACAGATTTTGATAGAGTTTCTTTCTTTGGCTTGATTTAATATGCCCTTCACTATATGTCTACTTTCATACAGTGTTTTGTTTCTTATATACATTATAAATATAAATGTTTTAATTGGAATCAGAAAGTGTGTTAATTTTTAAGGCCTTCCACTCCTTCCCCAGAAAGTGAGGAAAATTTACCAGAAACAGAAACCAAAACATCACATGTCCCTTTTGAAGGATACGTTTATTTGTTAATATTAGAATAATAAAACCATAATTTTCCCGATCATTGTAATGTAGTATTACAATTAAATTCAGGTTGATCTGACAATAGTGTAAAAGATATTTGGTATTTGAGATTAATAATAGTAACAATGAACTAATTTAATTTATTTACATGCATATTACAACTATATCCAATTATCTGTTTATTAAGCTTATACATTCCTAAGGCCAGAGTGTATATTTTTTCAGCTGGAAGACAAGGAAGCTTAACGCTTGGCCAGATTATGGCTTTTGCATCAGGTTCTAAAGGAACCATTCTTGGTTTTGAAATTGAACCAAGTATCCTCTTCCGACCTGCCAACTGCATCAACCTGTATCAATCAACTAATTCTCCCGTTGTCAAATAAAAGTGAGGAATACATGATAGACAGATTCATGTGGACATTCTCAAATACCTACTTTGGACTCCAATAACATTGATTGGAAAAAAGTTCTTTTGTTACTGACAGTGTATTTCTGTATTATTTTCCAGTTTTCCTTGGTTGGTTATTGGATTTTTCGTTTGTACAGACACGTTTTTGGAAAAATACCATTTTTGTTATATATCTTATATTTTTTCTCAGTTGACTTGGCATTTTGGACTACAATGTAAACCTTTTCTATAAGACAGAGAAAAAGATTCAAAATTGATATGGATAAGATTTTCAGTTGTATATGTAATATAAGCAAAAGTTTACAATTTTTTTAGTATTTGAACACAATCAAAAGTCGCATACTCAGTGATTGCGAGATATGTTATCGTAGGTTGTTTCTTTTGTTTGTTATTGAGCCTTCTTAATAGTTTTACTTTGATTAAATAAAGATTGATTGATTGATTGTATATTGTTTAACGCCGAGTCGGCAATATTTCCGCCATATTTTGGCGGAAATTAAATAAAGAAAATGGTAAATGTGAACAAAATCATTCTTTTAATTGACAATATTGATGCAAGTCTTCTTTCTATTCCACGGCGTCTGTCCAATTATTTGACAGAAACATTTGATGAGCAAATATATCAAATTCATCAGATCCACTTCTGCTGATAGGGTGTTGAAAAGTCTGTAGCCATGCCTCATCTTCTGTTGTTTTGGTCAGACAAACAGTGGTACCTGAGAACAGTAACAATATCAAGAAGTGGGTTGTGGGTTGATTGAAAAAAAGAAATTAAAAACAAATAAAAACATTGAATTAGTAGGATGAAAGTATTTAGCACCATTTTCTGATGATAACTGTTGTACAATATTAGGCCTTCCAGCTGGGCATCATGCCTGTCTGCTTTGAGATACATAAATGTCATTCCATTGTTCGAGTAAATCATCAAGCTCTTTTTGAATAACGGGCATTTGTTTGATAATCCTAGGCCTAGTAATATTAAAGTTATGAGCCGGAAACGAAAGAGCAAACAGACAGACGGACGGACATGAAGCCTATAACATAATACATACCGTCTTAAGACGGGCGTATAAAAATTAGATATTCTTTCCATTTTGTTACTTGATACCACCTTTAGATGTAGAGTGTACATGAAACTTTTCCGACACTTTACACACAATACGTTGGTGTATAGTTTACATGGAATTTTGCAATGAGCTGTACACTTTGTACATTTTTTAGTTAAGTGTAACTTGTCATCGAATTTCATAGAAAACACTGTACACGTTACACACATATCGGCCATCATACCCATTACTGTAGTCTGGACGCACCTCAAAAGTTAACAGAATACTGTGAAGGACTTATTAATTTTAATAAATTAGAAATGTAGAAGATGAGAAAAATGCAATATCATAGGGAATAGTCGTGCATGGTTTAGTTGTACGACTCGTTGATTACGAGTAATACTAGATTGACCTATCTAATAAATGTTTACCTTATATGAAGTTAAATCGTACAATATATTTTCGTATTAGCTTTAACATATTTTAAAAATAAAATTACAAACAACATTTAAATGCGATACAAAATTCTCTATAGATTTCTTTATTTACATGGACTATAAACATACAACTGATCATATTCATTTCATCAACGTTTTTATAACTTCCCTTTCGGTGCCCCATGTCAAACTATCAAGGGTATTGCGCAATCGTAAGCGTGTTAGAATTTTTCTTTGTTCGAAGAAAGGGTAAAACATTCAGCGTATTTCTTTGTGTAAAAGATTTCTTGTGCTGTTTGAGGGAACCTTATTATATGAATCCTTTATAATCAGGTTTAGGATTCTTATCTTTATAGTTCTTGTTATGGGTCAGAATAACCCTAAATGCCAGCAAAGATCAATCACACAGTTTAAACTTAACAATAATTTATTTACAGTAATACACAAATCATTAAGTACAAACTTAGCAAAAATCTAAAAATACATACATCAGAGTGTCCGTTGCTGCACACAATGTCCCAGTGAAAATATATCCCAGTTGTATCTCAATGGTGCTCATACGACAAAGTATCTATGCATCGAATTGACAGGATATTTATACAGTAACATAAATCTAGAATATTCTAGAAGTTGTAAGTACATGATATTACTGGAAAGTTCTGGACATACACAAAGTTCAAGAATGTTCTAGAAAAAATGACTAAACATATGGACCACTCTGGAATGTTCAAGAAACTTAATGTTACTAATAATATACATGATGAAATAATACAAATACAACACACCTCACAACACCTCCCCCCTTAAAAAGTTTGAATGTCAATGAAAACTTACATTGTTAAAATGAGATATATGTACATTAATACAAAATCATATATGTTCACGATACTCTGGACAAGGCATCTGCAATAACATTGTCTTTGCCTTTGATATGCTTAATTGTTATGTTGTATTCTTGTAACAACAAACTCCATCTAGTCAGTCTTTGATTCTTGTTTGACAATTTATGCAAAAATGTCAGGGGGTTGTGATCCGTATATACAAGAATTGGATGCAAAGTAACATTCAGATAAACATCAAAATGCTGTAAGGCTAACAACAAAGCAAGGCATTCCTTTTCAATGGTGGAATACTTTTGTTGACATTTTGTAAGTTTCTTTGAAAAATAAGAAACAACTCTATCTACATTATCACTATGTTCTTGAAACAAAGCTGCCCCGATTCCAACATCACTAGCATCAACAGTAAGCTTAAATTGCTTAGAAAAATTTGGAGTTGACAGAACTGGGTTGCTCATAAGGATAGATTTGATTTTGTGAAACGATTTTTCACAGTCCTTTGTCCATTCAAAGTTTACCCTCTTTTGTAAAAGATTTGTAAGTGGGCTAACTACTGAGGAAAAATTTGGACAAAATTTTCTGTAAAACCCAGCCATGCCCAAAAACCTCATTAACTCTTTCTTGTTTGTAGGAATCGGGAACTTTGCAATAGCTTCCACTTTAGCCATTATGGGTGTAACATAACCTTGACCTACTTTATGACCTAAATACTCTACATAAGCATGACAAAATTCGCTCTTCTCAAGGTTCACAGTTAAGTTTGCTTTAGCTAAAATGTCAAACAAAGCACGCATGATTCGGAGATGTTCGTCCCATGTGTCGCTGTATATGATGACATCATCAATGTAGGCCTCGCATCCCTCAAGGTCTTGAAGAAGGGAGTGAATCATCCTTTGGAATGTAGCCGGTGCGTTTTTCATGCCAAAAGGCATTACTTTATACTGGTAAAGTCCATCTGGTGTAGCAAAAGCAGATATTTCTTTTGCTCTTTCTGTTAACGGCACTTGCCAGTAGCCTTTCAACAGGTCAAATTTACTGACAAATTTCGCGTTTCCAATATTGTCAATACAGTCATCGATTCTGGGTATTGGATAGGAATCAGATTTGGTAACAGAATTCACCTTTCTAAAGTCTGTACATAATCGGTAGGTACCGTCCTGTTTTGGTACAAGAATACACGGTGAGCTCCAATTACTTTTACTAGGTTCAACAATGTCATTGTCCAACATATACTGTACTTCCCTTCTTAGGTACTGCAATTTTATTGGATTGAGACGGTACGGATGTTGTTTGATAGGCAGGGCGTCGCCAACTATAACATCATGACAAGCTGCATTAGTTTTCTTTGGAACATCCGAGAAGATTTGATGATACTCATTCATCAAGTTTTTAACTTGTTCTTTTTGGTGGATGTTCAAATGACCAAGTTTGGAATCAAAATCAGCCAAAATTTCTGAGTTTTTCAAGCGGACACTCTGATTACAATCTTTCTCATTCATCTCTACACTCGTATCACTCTCAATACAATTTTGAACAGTCTTAGCATTGGCTAAAGTGGAAACTGGTTTTACAGAATTTCGGTCACACCTTTCAAAATACTCTTTTAACATGTTAATGTGACAAACCCGTTTCTCTTTACGTCGACCTGGTGTCTTAACTACATAGTTAACATCACTGATCTTGCTTTCAATTTCATAAGGGCCATAAAATCTGGCCTGTAAAGGATGACCAGGAATAGGTAAAAATACAAGAACCTTATCACCTGGCTTAAACACCCTATTTCTGGCATCTTTGTCATACCACATTTTCATTTTCATCTGAGAACTCTTCAAATTTTCTTGTGCTAATTTACAAGCATTGTAAAGTTTTTCTTTGAAATCAGACACATAATCTAAAAGATTAAGATCACTAGTCTCAGTCAGCCACTTTTCCTTCAACAATTTCAAAGGACCCCTAACCGTATGACCAAACACCAATTCAAAAGGACTAAACCCAAGAGACTCCTGGACTGCCTCTCGTGCAGCAAATAGTACAAGATGAACCCCTTCATCCCAGTCTTTTTCCTACTGGTTACAATAGGTCTTCGGCATTGTTTTTAGGGTTTGATGAAAACGTTCTAGCGCCCCCTGGGACTCAGGATGATAAGCAGTTGATCTATATTGCCTTATACCCAACTCATGCATGACTTGCTGGAACAACCCCGACTTAAAATTTGAGCCTTGATCCGACTGAATTGCCTTGGGTGCTCCTACAAAACTGAAAAACTTGGTTAGGGCCTTCACTATGCTCTTTGCCTTTATATTCCTAAGAGGTATGGCTTCAGGAAATCGAGTGGATGTACACATAATGGTAAGTAAATACTGGTTTCCAGATTTAGTCCTAGGCAAAGGTCCTACACAATCCACCAACTCTCGACTAAACGGTTCTTCAAAAGCTGGAATGGGTTGGAGAGGAGCAGATGGTATCTTCTGATTTGGTTTACCTACCATCTGACAGACATGGCATGACTTGCAAAACTTCGAAACATCCTTTCTTAGCTTAGGCCAATAAAAATGACTCAAAATCCTATTATAAGTCTTATTGATACCTAAATGACCAGCCATAGGTGTATCGTGAGCTAAACTCATGACATCTCGACGATAAGCAGCTGGGACCACTATCTGGTGAACAACACGCCACACTTCATCTGGGGAAGCGTCAGGTGGTCGCCATTTTCGCATAAGGATGCCATCTTTCATATAGAAGCATTCTCCAACTTTAGTAGCCTCTTCTGGTGGAAGTGCCCTCTTACTAAGTTGAATGATATCTGGGTCTTTCTGTTGTTCAGAGAGTAAACGTTCTCGGCTGAGGATGTCCTTGCCTTGGTTAACTAGTGGATGCAACTCATCATCCTCACCACCAAGTTTTGATAAAAGCTCTTTCTTCTCTTGCTTCTTGATATTGTGTGGTTCCATGCTTGTTTGAGTGCCATCGAGGTCAGATAAGAAAGTGTCATTCAAATCAATATCAACTGAGGAATTCGTCTCGTCAAAGGCTTGAGTATGGTCTGCCTCCATTTCTCGTCTTCTGGCCATCGCTCTAGTAACAGCACAGGCTGGATAAATGTCATCATCTTCATCATCGCACATGACATCTGGAGTGATTTTCTCACAAACTATAGGATCTGGTACAACTTTTCCACCAGCTAAATCGTTGCCTAGCAACAAAGAAATGCCTGGAACGGGAAGAGTAGGTCGAACACCTACGATAACAGGTCCAGTAACTAAATCTGACTTCAAACTAATTCTATGCAGGGGAACATCAATGACGCCTAGCTCCACACCCTGTAATAAAACTGACCCACCAGTAGAAGTCTGCTCAGACAAAGGAAGCACGCCCTCTAACAATAACGTCTGTGCAGCACCAGTATCTCTCAAAATCTGGACAGGTTTTATTTCGCTAGAGTCACCGAGTGAAACAAATCCCTGAGACATAAAGGGCTTATAATCCTCCATAGAATCAATAGAACTGGACTGTGAACCCTGGACATCAGGAGTGTCAGAACAAATCGAACCTAAGGTTTCTCTATCACCTCTAACTGCAGCACAAGCATGTGGCTGGGTTTTATCAAAATCATTTTTTCTCTTAAGTTTAAAGCATTCACTGATCAGATGACCTTTTTTCTTACAATAACTACAAGTAGGAAGCGACCCTATTCCAGAAGATCCTTCAACACGTCCTGGACCGGACTTAAAACCAGCTTGTGATGGAGACTGGGAACTTGTGAAAGACTGAGACGCTGAACCGCTCTTTTTATATGTGTCTGAATTGGTAGAATTACTGCTAGTCTGAGATCTTGATACAAAATTCTTTTTATGAGACAGAGCATAAGTATCAGATATGACTGCTGCCTCTTCAAGAGTTTTCACATTCTTATCTTCTAAATGTGTTTTCAAATCTTGAGGAACACATTCCTTAAACTCTTCTACCAGGATGACTTGGCGCAAATTAGCAAAAGTTTTATCAAGTTTCTTAGATCTAAACCAGTGATCGAATAAATCTTCTTTCTCTCGTGAAAATTCAACAAATGTTTGGTTATCAAACTTCCTATACTTTCTGAATTTTTGTCTATATGCTTCAGGTACTAATTCATATGCTTTTAATATTGCTGCTTTGACCTTCTCATAGTCTAAACTTTCAGCTACCCCTAGTACAGAGTATACCTCAGCTGCTTTGCCAACCAGTACACTTTGTAACATTGTTGACCAAACATTTCGTGGCCATTTAAGATTCTCTGCGACTTTTTCGAATTGGGGAAAATATTTGTCTACAGATTTTCTTGAAATTTTGGAACTAATCTGATATTTTTTGCTGCGTCAAATTCAGTTTTGACAACTGACGGTCCTGGTTGGTTCTGTAATTTTAATTTCTCTAATTCAAAGTTCATTTCACGCTCTCTTTCTCGCTCTTGTCTTTCTCTTTCTCGCTCTTCTCTTTCTCTTTCTAATTTGTCTAATTCAAATTTCCGTTCACGCTCTCGTTCTTCAAATCTCATTTTTTCCAACTCTACTTGATACTGAAATTCTGACATATTATAAGATTCTGATTTAAGTGTATAATCTGGAAGATCATATTTTCCAAAGATGTTTTCTTCAACTAGTTTGTTTGCAACCTTTATTCTAATGTCTTGCTTTCTCTGTGAAGATTTAACCTCTAACCCAAGATGCAAACCTAACGCGATCAAGTCATCCTTTTTTAACGTATCAAAAACCTGAACACTTGGTGAACTAAGAAAGTCTGTGACCGAAAATACCATGTTGATTTTTGCTGGCTTATAGTCAAATTTAACGGTTCAATAAACAAAATTT
Source organism: Saccostrea cuccullata (assembly GCF_032062105.1). Classification (NCBI taxonomy): domain Eukaryota; kingdom Metazoa; phylum Mollusca; class Bivalvia; order Ostreida; family Ostreidae; genus Saccostrea; species Saccostrea cuccullata. The sequence goes on along the minus strand of NW_026939723.1, from coordinate 84,387 downwards.
TGACAATAAACTGCAAAAGTGCAAGAAATTCTTTATCCCGGACGAGCCCCCAATTCTGTTATGGGTCAGAATAACCCTAAATGCCAGCAAAGATCAATCACACAGTTTAAACTTAACAATAATTTATTTACAGTAATACACAAATCATTAAGTACAAACTTAGCAAAAATCTAAAAATACATACATCAGAGTGTCCGTTGCTGCACACAATGTCCCAGTGAAAATATATCCCAGTTGTATCTCAATGGTGCTCATACGACAAAGTATCTATGCATCGAATTGACAGGATATTTATACAGTAACATAAATCTAGAATATTCTAGAAGTTGTAAGTACATGATATTACTGGAAAGTTCTGGACATACACAAAGTTCAAGAATGTTCTAGAAAAAATGACTAAACATATGGACCACTCTGGAATGTTCAAGAAACTTAATGTTACTAATAATATACATGATGAAATAATACAAATACAACACACCTCACAACATTCTTAACAGATACAAGTTAATATATGGGCACACATGTACTTAATCTATTTCGACTTGAACTGCAAAATAATCTTGATGCTTTACCAGTTATGTTAAAAGAGGGACCAAGGCCACCATAGTTGTCAAAAGGTACAATCTTCTGATGCTCTAGTTATCAACATATGTAACAACAATAGATATGGGTTACCACATATCCAAGGCTATTCGACTTTTAGATTTAATATGCTTATCAGTGTTTATAATGACGTTAAGAAAAAAAAACTGCAATGCATAGTTATGGAACGGGTACTACTAAACAGAGTACTTTAGAGTACGCTAGAAAAATTATGTTATTTAATACAATTAAATTGTTTATTTATGTATGTACAACTTGATTAAACATTGTTAAAAACTTATTTTCCAATATTTGTTTCAAATATTTGTTTTTTAGCGATATTTTGACAAGAAATAACATCCAAAATTAAACGCATTAAAGATTACGGTATACCTATAGCTAACACCCCAATCTCGATTACTATGTTGTTTCAGACTTTCTTCTAAAGACTTGCATCTAAATTTTATTTAATAATATTAAATTAATTGCAAGTGTAAATATTTTTCACATTCACAATGAGACATTTTAACGTTTCAGTTAAATTAGATCGGGATCGAACGATCAACCGTACAACCTGAAATCAAAAATTGAAATAACTCTTAAAATACAGAAAGAATATAATGTTTTTTTAAAATATATATTCAATATGTTAAAATAAAGTAGAAAAACATATAAAAAGTAATTTAATTGCATTAAATTATAAAATTTTACTAGCGTACTCTCAAGTACTCTGTTTAGTAGGACCGTTATGGAACTGGTGTAAATTTCGTGAGGTCACCCAGTCTCCTAAAAAAACGGTACACGTAGGCCTACAAGAACCTGTGTCCGCAAAACCAACATTAGCGTTGATCTACACACGTGAGATGGAGCTGTTAAACGCATCCAGCGAGCTTGAAGTAACACGTTTTGTTTTGCCGAGAAGTTACGATGGCAGACAAAACTTTTCTTTTCTTAATTAGATCATATGCCTACGAATTCTGATTAATAAAAATTATACAATCCCTGTTGAACTATATATAGTTCTAACATTTGCATCTGCTACAACGTGTGTTTAAATGGCCGGGTTAGGATCGAAAATCATATAGGAAAATCGAGACCGGATCGGAAAATTCTAAACTGTAAACCTTTTTTGTTTTGTAAGTTACTGGAATATACTAATGTATTCGTCGCAGAAATTACTTACATTATTCAAGTTCCATATAAAATGATAGGCCTATGCTGAACTTCAACACGAACCCGAATGTCCGACCCAGTTCTCGTTTTGCTACACATTTTATGCCCTACAGTTTACAAAGTGTACACACGTGAGCAGAATCCAGCCAGGGATTGAAAATTCCGTCATTACTAATACACACACGCAGAATGATTATTTCTTTCTTAAAAGGAAATTGTATGATAATTAACAGATTATAAACAATTAATACAATTGTTGATATAGTATTATCAATTCATCGGTGAAACAAGATGTGTTTGTAAAACACTGATGCCCCCGTATGGTAACATAGCAAAGATTAAGCTTTTATTAAATGCAAATTTAATTAATTGGTACCAAAAGTAGGGTATTATCACTGGAAAACAATTGTGAAATTTGAAAGTAAGCTAATGTTAAAGGTTTTTAATATGTACAAAAATCTCCAAGGTCAATGTAATTAGTATCATATGAAAGGTCTTGCCACATAAAATACTTACGTAGAGCATGAAAGTCCAGCCCTAACCGTTCAGAAGTTATGGTTAACGTTTAATTTCTTAAAAAGTAGGTCAAACTCCAAGGTCAAGGTCAAAGCATCAAAGTTATTGCTATCAAATGAAAGGTCTTGTCATAAGGATCAAATATGTAAAGTATGAAAGGAACTAGCCCTAAGTCTTTCAAAGTTATGGTCAAATTTGCTCTTTTAAAGTAGGTCAATCTCAGAGGTCAAGGTCAAAGGGTCAAGGATCTTCATATCTAATGAAGGGTCTTTTCACAAGGATTACATATATGAAGTATAAAAGCCCTATCTCTTACTGTTCAAGAAAGTAAAAATTTGGGCTCCCTGAGAAAAACATAGATACCGCTACTCTTTGTTATTGAAAGGTTTATCCATCTCTAATTAACAATTCCTCCTATACCACTGAATAAGATTTCATGATACTTTCACAGATTATTGATTACATTGTGACAAAATGAAATTTTATTTTACTTTTTGATCTGACACTAATTTAGGGTCTTCCAGAGCAAAACATGGAATTTGTCTTAAATAATCATAAAGAAGGTGTGGGGTATTATTAAAATGAGCTCAGTGCCCACAGTACCTCTAGTTTCTCTTCAACCTTTGGAAGTACAAATTATATATAGGTAAGAAATTAATTTAACTTTTCTTAGACATGCCAATGGATAACATCTGGAACGTATATTTTTTAGTTTAGGGTTGAATTGAATAAGAATCTCTGGGCTATCCGGAACTCGTCGGCTTATTCGTAACTGGTAAAAATGACACCTATGGTAACTGCGAAATAAACTTTTTTAAAGGCAGGATAAATTTTTATGAAACATTACAATATTTGATTCCACAAGTCATCGAACTACCTTGACAAAAAACTAAAATTTTGAAATAATGTCTAGTATAATTATAGTTCAGCCGCATCGGTTTCTTATTCGGAACTGGCCAAGCAACTGTAATAAAAATGTCCATGTGATAACGATTCTATTTTCATTAACATTGTCCCAAATATCTTGTAATATGTCTGAAAATAAAACAGTTTTCAGCTCTTTTTTATCATTTACGTGTGAATCGGTTATTTATAATTGACGACTCTATATTGGATTACTTGGTCAAATTATGATAGCAAACAATGCAAAAATTCTAAGCTCCTTGAAAAATGTTTTACACCAAATCTGCTCTCTTTCAAATGTATTTATTTGTTGAAGCACAAAATACAAAGGTCATTTAATGCATTTTGGTCTGCTCCTTACCCCTGACAATTACATCAACCCACTATGCAACCAATCATTCTAAACAAAAGATGTTACAGATAAAGAGCAAAATAAGCTGTTTGTTTTGCTGCTGGAAGCGTCCTTCTTTTAACTGATTTTCCTCGTCCCCTTTTACACCAATCATTCTAAACAAAAGATGTTACAGATATTAAACAAAATAAGGAATAAGCTGTTGGTCTTACTGCTTGAAGCATCTTTCTTTGAACTGATTTCCCTCGTCCTCTTTTACTTACATGATAATTACCCAACAAATTCTGAGAAAGGTAAATATATAATCCAAAATTTGATTAAGAAAAATCCACTCAAGTATTTCATTAGTAAGAAAAAAAAAATAACAGAACGCCGATTAAAGCTCTACCGGTTTCAATTGTATATTATTAGGATTCTTGGAATCAGAACAAAACTGAGGATTTTCCTACTTTTCCCGTTTCGTTAGACAAGTTCCCTGTCCACTTAGTTATGTTCCCCAAACGAAGTTGGGGAACATATTGTTTTTACTCTGTTTCTTATTATTATTATTATTATTATTATTTTTCTTCTTCTTCTTCCTGGGTACTTTTTTGTCCGGGAATGATCTTGTAAACTGTTCGTCCGATGTAGGTAAAACCTTTTTAGGGTCAGTAGACATGTTATGTAGATTTGCGGAATCAAGGTCATTTTGCGCGCACGTGCTTGCAAGAGCGTGCACGTGCAACACGTGAAATGACCAATATAATGGATATTGCCGTAACTTTTCTATTTTTTGATGAAATTTTTTGAAACTCATAATGCAAGGATACATTAGTAATATAGACAAGCTGGCATGGTCAAAATAGCAAGAACTCACGCGCATGCACGTGCGCTTCCCTCTGATTGGCTGAAACTAAAGTCTCAATATCTTTCTTGTTTCTTGTCATAATCCTTTGAAATTTTGAAGATAGTCCTACATTATGAAGATCTACAGCATGATATATAAGAATGTTCATGAAACCATGCGCATGCGCATGTGCTGCAATCTGATTGGCTGAAACTTTAAATGGCTATATCTACTTTGTTTTTCGACAAAATGCTTTGAAATTTTAAACATAGCCATGCATTAGGATATCCTAAAATATGATATAGAAAAAAATTCATGAAATCACGCGCATGCACGTGTGCTGCAATCTGATTGGCTGAAACTTTAAATGGTCATATCTCCTTTGTTTTTCGACGAAATGCTTTGAAATTTAAAACATAGCCATGCATTAGGATATCCTAAAATATGATATAGAAAAAAATTCATGAAATCACGCGCATGCACGTGTGCTGCAATCTGATTGGCTGAAACTTTAAATGGTCATATCTCCTTTGTTTTTCGACGAAATGCTTTGAAATTTAAAATATAGTCATGCATTAGGATATCCTTCAATACGATAAAGATAAAAATTTATGAAATCACGCGCATGCATGTGTGCTGCAATCTGATTGGCTGAAACTTCAAATGGCTATAACTCCCTTGTTTTTGTCAACCAAACAGGATGGGATTTAGAACATAGATAAATATAAGGGACTCCTACAAGAAGGTGTAGTCATTATGCACGTGCGTGCACGTGAAATGAGTAAAATTAAAAACACACTCGAATGAGTATATTTTTAATACTTTTGGATTAAATGCTTTGATATTAAGTAATATTAAAATTTTAGATAGTGTAGACAAAATAATATGGTCGTTACGCACATGAACACGCATGCAATGCCTATTTTTAAATATATTTTGTATTTTTCTGGGAAGACCTTGATTAAGTCTAAATTCCTTCAAGTATTTCTTATTTAATAGAGATTACAGGGAATATGGCACCAAAAGGGAGTTGGGGAGCGTTTGGGGAACATCTGTAACGGTCCCCGTTACAATTAGCACTAGTTTAACTTGTTTTTCTTACCCCTTTCATCTGACATTTCCAAAAACACGCCAAGATCCAAATACTTGCCAGTTTAAAATATTTTCACGTGATTTTGAAGGGATGGTGTCCCCCAATGCATTACTAACGCTAACGAGAGGCATAGATCAGACAGTAATCAGACAAACCTACTGAGCTGATTGACCCGTTAATGTCTTCCTTATGCTGCGGCTGGTACTACTATCTTTATTTCCCTCCTGTTGCTGTGCTCTGGTGGCAGCTGTTTCTTGGTGGAAATTTTGGCGGGTGTAAGTACAGTAGCAGTACATGTGCGCTTGGGCATCTCTTTGAAAAGTATTTGAGATATTTGGAAAAAAAATTCTAAAATGTTAGCAGCATACTTAGACAAGGGATTATAAGTTTCAAGTCGAATTAAACGTAAATCACGCATTTTACCATTAAGTCCCAGGGCAGCAGATCTTTATTTGAAAATGTTTCTTATAGTTAGTAGGACTCAAAACGTGTATCATGGAGGGGAGTTGGCTATTGACTGTTCCAATGCTTTGCGCAAATATTGCGCGCGCATCACACCATATGGGACGAAAAGATAAACGGAATTATAACGTGTGCACTTCATAAATCCGATTACCGGGTATTTAAAACCAGTTGTGATCATATTGAGAACTCTAATTTACTAAAGTGATAACTTTGAATTACTTAAGTCAACTGTAACATTTTTGTTAGGGATGATTTATACATTAGTCACTTTCAGATTCTGATTTTTTATCTTGTTAATCTGTGCTGTAATTGTTGCTATCTTCATAAAAAGTTTTCAAATTTTGGCATTTTACACACACACATTGCTGCGCACAATAACATCTAAGTAATTCCTGATCAAACATTACCTCAACATACAGAAAATGTGTATTTTCTGCAGCAACATTAATTTCTTTGATATTTTTATCAACATGTCTTATTTAGGAGGAACTGCAGAATAACAAAGCACAACTGTCACGACCCGCTCAACCTACAATCTGCACAAGATCTACAACATATCTAGGTGCATGGTCCATATCATATTTTATATATATTGCATGATAGAGAGGAAAGATTTATGTAGGCAAGAAAAATCGCATTCCTCGAGGGGAGTACGATATCTCTTGCTTGAATAACTATTTCCCGAACACAAAGGCAATGAATTGTTTATTGTACCGGAACAAGTAAAAACTTTTATGAAAATAATTTAAACTTTCAAATTCGGCCCGCTCTCTAAATCATATTCATTTTTAACGCAAAGTTACTGAAACTCTAATCAGCAATTTTTGACGTAAACCAGGCAATTGTAACGTCTACTACTCTCGGGAGTTTTCTACAGCGAAACGAGGACTTTATGTCGGAAAATGCCCTAAGCATCTGAAGAAGTGGAATAGGATAAAAAGCATGCTGACGACTATGAAATACAAAGTTTTACCGGGTATAGCCCAATCACGTGATAAACTAACACCAATCAAATAGCACGTTCTGTTGAATAACTATTCTGAGGTATAATAAAAAGATTTCTATTTTAACTTCTAAATCTGTCTCTGCAATGTTGAAATTGTTCCCAGTGGCGATGTTAAGAGTTCTTCCACCATTTTGAAGGGGGAAGGTGGGAGAATGAGGTGCTCTGCTCTTTGTACCAAGGGCAGCTGCTTTCAAGACCGCAACTTCAATGAAGTAGCTTAAAGAAATCTTTAATAGTGTTTTTCTCTTACATAGCTGTGATGGCGGATACAGAGACAACACTATGGTATAAGATTCCGCACTTTAATTTTTAAGCGTAGTGTCGCCAATAATACACAATATTACAATGACTTACAGATGTCAGATAAACGCGTCCTGTTGGGACTGCATTCAAAATCAAGGGAGAGAGGGAGAGAGTTACGTCACACTCCGCATCATTGCAGGACACGTGACCGGGGGCTACATGGGAATTCGTCCCAAGCTTCAGGCCCACTACACCTCCCCCCCCCCCCCCCCCCATTTTGTTACAGGGCGTCCCAGCCAGTGAGATTTATCCTATTGGACAAAATATCATATACAAACATTAAAAAGTTAATATCTAGCAGGGCTTATCTTTCATACATGCACATGCATAGACACAATAATAAATCTTTAAACATTAATGCCTATATTAATAAGAATCACAAGTTTAACAGTATAAACACATTTACTCATCCTCCACGTCATCTCGGATTACACCGGAATACACCGTGGTCGAACGCTGATGTTCTCGGATAGGCTCTGCATACTACATCTAAAGTGCAGCCAATAAATCAGGATTACCTGATTTAGGTAAGTACAGGGAAGTGCTAAGGGCTGTAAGCAACCCGGCTATAGCACAATTAATCTACAAGCCCCCCCCCCCCCGTCAACTGAGCCCCCCCCCCCCCCAAAAAAAAAAGACTCTAAAATTTCTAAAAGGCCAAATCCGCTATCACCTAGCTGCGGCAACTTGACCGTACCCCTCTCCGATGTGCCTAGGGACCATCGAAGCTTCAACTCCACAAGGGAAGTCGGGACTGTCTGCCTCGACCAAAAACCTATCGGCAGGAATAGCCTTGACGTCCATTAACGTGAAACAATCCTGTGCAGGGACGCGTCCCAAAGGGTCGTCCTCAGTTCCCTTAATAACTAAAACCATGTCAGTACTAAATGTCGCCTGGCGGGAAATTAATTTAAGGTTCAAATTATAAATGATTCAAAATATATTAAAAAAATCCTTTTGAAAAATCAATAAAGAGATAAAAATATCAGAATCAATCATGTTGAAAATACAATTGTTTATGCCACATAAAAAGAAAAGTGTCAAAGAAAAAAAAAGTGTCTTCTCTTCTGAGACCATAAAGAAATGAAGCAGCAAACAGTAAAAAAAACATAAACAGTTATCCGAGTATTATCTCCAACCGGCCTCCTCGGACATCTCCGTCGTTAATCTTTTCTTGTGGGTACGACATTTCTTCATTTGAGAGTTGAAACCAAAGAATAAGCACTTCCTTGGACAAATATCTGCGCACTCAGTCAACGATCGAGCATCATGTTCTCCTAAAAGCTCGTCATTTGATATTTTATCATTCATCTCCAGTTTTGCGGTATATTTCTGAGAAAAAGATGGTATCTTTAAACAAAACTATTAAGCTGACAATTAAAGAGATAACACACCGATTGCTAATTAAAAAAAAATAATAACAGTAATGACATCATGAATCTTTTTTTTTTTCAAGTCCTCCTTAAGTTTTGTTTCGGCGGTATTTGTAGTTCTCATTTTCTGCAAGCTGTTTAAGATGAATAAAACTTCAATTAATCAGTAATCAACCTACAGTAAGGAAGAGTATAATATATCATGATTCATATTTTATATTTCAGTTGGTATTCATAGTTTACATTAAGTTGGTAATCCTATATAATTAATTCAATTTGACACATACTTGGTATCCAGGAAACTTTAGCACATGCCGGATTTTAACTTTTAAAGGGCTGCCTTTCCTTTTACTCGGTTGTAACATATTCCTCCGTTTTACCTGGTATGTATGATCAGACTGAAAAATAATTTTAGAAGTTATCAACAATACAGCACAGTATCTGGTTGAACTATATAATCACAGAAGCTACATATAGTTTGTCCCAAGATATTTCTGCCGCAGATTTATTAAAAGCATAATCATAGTAATAAATTTACTCCTAATTGTAAATCAGATGTTAACAGATTTCTCACAAAGTCTTGCCATTTCATTACATATACTGCTTGAGGGATATAATCTTGGTGGACACAGTCTTTTTAAAAATAAACCTTGCATTGTTGATACACGAGATAATCCACATATGCCATTCCACCCCTGAATATTGAAGGTCCTATGTCACATACACATTCGCTTGTGGGAATTTCTCTGCAATACTTTGATTCAATCCATGAGCTTTTACAGTTAAACAATTACATTGATGAACAATGGCTTCTACCTCACTGTTAAGTAAATCACCTTGTATCTCCTGGAGACTCGTGATGTAAAATGAATCTATTTTTTTAAAAACACCCTTGTTTTTATAAAAAAAAAAGCAACAACTATAAAAAAAACAGTTCAATCTTTTTATTCAAATCTTGTGTAATCTACGTACTTAAAGAATTTTTCTTTAAAGTTTCTCTAGCTGCAATGGCTTCAGGTTTCTTCCAGGCTCCTATCTCCAATTGTATCCAATCTCTGGGGTCCAATTCTTTGTTTCTCTCCTCAGGTTTCAGAACACTATATTCTTCATAGTCACCTCCTTGCTTGTAAAACATACTTTCCAATTCTGGGGTACTGTGAGACATAGCAAATCTGGCAGTACAGTGAACTTTACAGATATCCAGTCCTCCTACTGGTCTTTTCATTTGAATGAATCCCCTGATTTGATGCAGTTCTCCTGTCCAGGGATGCCTTTCCTTTTGTAAAATCAAATACTGGAAACTGATGTGGAAATCATCTTCGTTGCTCAGAAACAAGTCTATATCTTCTTTGGGCTCTGAAATGATGAAAGTCCAATTAATGGCTATTCTGTAACATCTGTCTGGAAATTTAGGATCCTTCACAGGCTCATGCAGGGGTAAATATTCATTCCTAGGTTCCGGATCCATTGTTTTCAACTCCATTCTTCTTTGTTGAGGAGCTTTGTGATCCCCCATAGGTTCCGTCATTCTCTTTTCTAATAAGGCAAATTTGTCAATGTCCTCCTCCATGTCTACTTCTAATATTCTTGGAATTTGCTTGCCAAACTGTCTTTTACTCAACCACATACCCAACTGAGGAGGATCGTCTTTGACACGTTGTTTTTATACCCATCTTGAAAGATAAGGGTCGTGTGCAAAAATTATACGATAGACCTACGTTTTTTATGCTGAATACACAGGTAACACTTGGCAGCGACTCAAGAATGTGATTCTGACGTCACGATTTCATTCACAGTCTAAAGTCTAGCCAGCCAGCCAGTTCAAACTGGATTTTCTGAAAACAATAACAAAGACAGACAAGAACACAGATTTGATTTTCATTCTTTATTAACAACAACAACAATACAGTGTTTTTAAACCAATTCGCCAAGTATCTGAGTAGTATAGCCGACATATAGGGTGGGTAAACAATGGCCCTTTTGTTTGGGAGAACAATGGAAAAAACAATGGGGATGACCGCGGGTTGACCTTTAGGAGCCATGACTGTGACAGAGAACAATGGAGCAAGGTCAGGGATGACCGCGGGTTGACCTTAAGGACACATGACCGTGGCGGAGAACAATGGTGCAAGGTCAGGGGTGACCGCGGGTTGACCTGAAGGAGGACATAACCGTGACCGAGAACAATGGAGCTAGGTCAGGGCTGACCGTGGGTTGACCTGAAGGGGGGAATGACCATGACCGAAAACAATGGAGGTAAGTTAAGGATGGTTAACCTGGAGGAGACATCCGAGACAACCAGATAAGAACGGACTGCTGGTTGACCTGGTGGAGACATCACCACGAGAATAAAACTAAACTGCGAAATAATATGCGAAAATACTTATTATCCCTCTGAAGAGTTTATTAAAATGTTGAAGTAGATATAATGTTATCTTTATCTAATTCAGGAAGAACATTATTATGAGTGAAATGTGGTAGATTCTTGTATACACAACGAATACCTTTTGTATTTTAAATCCACCCCTCGCAATTTATCCATGCGCGTTGTATCCGTGACGATTAAACTTCAAAACATATTAACGGTCAAATGAATACATTTAAAAAATGAAGACATCTCTGTGGTCGTGACGATAATATATCGGAGGAGAAATACTATGGTAGATTGAATGAGAACAGATTCAGGGATTTATCAGAACCTAAATAGGTATCTTTAACAGTATCAGAGAGATCAGATTCAGGGATTTATCAGAACCTAAATAGGTATCTTTAACAGTATCAGAGAGAGAGCAAGATGCCGGGTCTTGTTTACATAAAGGTCATTATGTTGTACAGATTTATTCATATATTACCGTAACGTACCTTCAAGCACAAGTCAAGAGATGTACACGGAAGATCGTATAAGTTATACTGTATAACCTGCAGATATTAATGTATTGTTTACGATAACTTGTGTATAAAAATACGCACGATGTCTAACAATCAAAAAAACTCTAACCATCGGCATACATTCCACTACATTGTTTCCTCTTTTTTGTTGAATAAACTCAACACATAGTACTACTGTTGTACAATCAATTATTTAAAATCGAGCATACCGAAGATCAGATATTAAATGATTTTTCATACGATATCTTGTGTATTTATTTAAAAAAAAGAAATACACACGATGTCTAAAAATCAAATAAGCTCTGACCATCGGCATACATTCCACTACAATGTTTTCTCTTTTTTAAAATAAACTCCACACACAGTACTACTGTTGTACAATCAATTATTTAAAATCGAGCATACCGAAGATCAGATATTAAATGATTGTTTATACGATATCTTGTGTATTTATTAAAAAAAAAAGAAATACACACGATGTCTAACAATCAAATAAGGTCTAACCATCTGCATACATACCACTACAATGTGACTCCCTTTTTGAATGAAATCGACACAACCAAGAAATAATTTTGTGATCATTTATTTTTATCAAAAACTCCGCAATTATTCTTGTTTGTTTCTGAAAGCAGAGAAAAGAGATATAAATCACAATGTACCTCAATATTGTTGTATGGGGAAAAAATTGGCTAACTATCATTTAAAAAATAATATTAACTGACTTATAATGAAAATGATAATAATTAATTTTTTTCTCTACATCAGTTGGAAAAAAGGAACTGAATTACTGAAAATCTAGAAAAACCCACACGACTTACGTTTTCTGAGGGTCCTGGCTCGCAGGAATAGTACTGTAATTGTGAAATCAGTTTAACATTAATTTTCGACACGAAAATTTATATTACTGGAAAACGAAACTAAAAACGATTCGTTCACTTTCTTCCGTTGAAAATTATTATTCTACATATTGAAAAAAGAAAAGTTCAAAAATTGAAAAATTACTTATTCCTCATCCCACTCCTCCCTGAAAGAAAGAATTTAATCAATAAAAATATTAATATTCCCACAGCATTTATAATGAAAAAGCAGTTAAAGCGCTCTTTTTTTTTTACAACACTTGTAATGATTTATTTTATTATAAAAATTCGAATACATACGATAGGCTAAAAGCCTCGATAATGATCGGATCTCCCAGTTCGGAAGACGGTCTACAATAAGGAGACGTAATTAATAATAAGAAATATATATGTAATGAACGGCAAAGGATTAAATGTAAAATGAATTGTAACCCAAATATAGAATTTTACTCACTGAGTGAGGGTGATAACCCTTCTAAGTCTGAAAAACAAACCAGAAAAGAAACTCGATTAGACTAAACCCGACTATTAAGAATGGTATTTTTTAAATGACAAAGATGAATAACTTAAAGTATATTTACATGGGGCGTTTTGGTGCGTTTGGTGGTGCACTATAAAGAAAAAGTGATTGAGATAAAATTAAAAAAGAAATAAATAGTAAAGAAAAGATTAAAGAATGAGATATATATTAAAATTTAAATGATTTGAAATATTCTTTACTGAAATAAAAAAAAAGGCATTTCTCTTATTAGTAGTATAAGGCGTCTAGCTAGCGCGGAAGTGACGTCATAACCAGAAGTGGGCGGAAATGGTTAACCGGAAGTGGCTGAAGCGGAAGTGGGGTATCTGGACCCTAAGTGGTCTAACGGAAGTGGGGTAGCGGAAGCGGAAGTGGGCTAGCCAGAAGTGCCCTAGCCTGAAGCATCCTAGATGGCCGGGTCAACTGAGTGCACTTTTGGCCCCTGGGGGATAGCCGGTTCAACTGAGTGCAGCCCCTGGGGGATAGCCTGGTCAAGGGAGTGCAGCCCCTGGGGGTCTGTGGGGGATAGCCGGGTCAATTCATTACATATAGCCCCTAAATACGGGGTGGGGGGGGGGGGCGCTTACACTGTGTTTACATTATACTATACGTTGATACTACGATTTTTGGCAGCGACTCAAAAAGAATGTCATTATGACGTCACGCATTCATTCACAGTCTAGACAGCCTAGCCTAACCAGTTCAAACTGGTTTTACTGAAAAACAAGAACACTAACACACACACACACAATACTAGAACAAGACAGATTTTATTCAGAATGAAAAAAAAAATACAATTACATTTTCTGTTTCTTCTTCTGTCCCATATCACTGGTCAGGGATAGTTTCCTCTTGGTTTCCTGAGGCTTTTTTCTTTAGTTTTTTCTATGTCTTTTACCAATACGAAGCATGGATCCCTCTGTTTAATTTTCTTACTCTCTCCTGATCCCCATGGTCCTTCTTTTTTCTGGTCAGTGGTTCCCTCCCTCTCATTTTTTGTCTTTCCTGTTGATGACTTTGTGATTGGGGATAATTGGGCACTAATGTAACAAAATCCACTGTTGTTGTAACATTTCAGTTTATCCAGCTTGTTTTCAAGATCACTCACCTTGGTGTTCAATTTATTCACCTTGTTATCAACATCATTCATCTTGGTGTTCAGTTGATTCATCTTGTTATCCAGAGCAGATAGCATGTTAACAATCCCATCCAAAGTTGTATTTAAAATCCCCATATCTTCTTTATTCATGTCTTCAGGAAAATTATACATGTCCAAATTTAAATCCAAATCCACTGCATCCTTTATTAACTCTGTCCTGGGAGCTCCTACATATCCTTCAGGTGTCACAAAATACTGGGGATTTTCTGAAGTATTCATCATTTCTTCTATTTCTTCACCTGTGTCCAGTTTTTTGAAAAATATCAACAACTAAGACTGATCATCAAATTTTACAGTTTTGCTTTATATATACCTGCTGTGGGGCCCGTGTGCACCTTTTACTTGGCTTTTTATACCTGTTACATCATCTGTAAAGGACCGTGTGCAAAAAATTAGGGGGGCCGTGTGCACTTTTTACCTGCGTTTTCTATACCTGTTGCATCACCTGTAAGGGGGTCGTGTGCAAAAGAAATATACGTTTTACATACGTTTTCTACGAGGGTGGGGTATAAAAATGAGAAAAAAGTAAAAAAAAAAATTTTTTACTGTGGCAGGACATAGATGCGATGAAAAAAAAAGTATGTATTCAATACGGAATGAAATACCTGGAAATTTCACACAGGTTAAGAAAATCAGTGACTTTTAATACCAAACCTCAAAAATCAAAAATCTACGAATTACTAACCCCCACCGAAGACCAGAGAGGTCCTCCCCCTGGATGCAATGAGTAGCCGATCGAAATACAATTCCGGAGGATTTTTTTTTTTTAAAAAGAAATAAAAATATAAAAATCTTGTAATACTACATCACTGTTATGTTATTATATGACGTCATATACACTCGGGTTCGGGATCGGGTTCCCTCAATTTCGCTTTCTCACTGTGGTGGGCGTGTTTACCAAAAGCGATTTTTTTTGTGTTAGCCAATCACATTTGAGCACGTGATTGGATTTTCCATGTTTTGCCGCGATTGAAGTATCGTCTGCTTTTGTTTATAAATACAGACCCTCCGAGCTTTCAGTATCACTCCTTCGTGACGGATTTCTTATCTACACAGAAGAAAGAAGAAGAAGATGACTCAGGAATTTCTACAAGATTTGTGGATGATTCCGGGGATCAGTATAGAGACCCATGTCATCGTCAGACGCCTTGATACTGGGAGTAGTATAGCCGACATATGGGGGGGGGGGTAAACAATGGGCATATTGTTTGAGAGAACAATGGAAAGAACAATGGGGATGACCGCGGGTTGACCTTTAGGAGCCATGACCGTGCCATACTTATTATCCCTCTGAAGAGTTCATTAAAATACTGAAGTAGATATAATGTTATCTTTATCTAATTCAGGAAGAACATCATTATCAGAGAAATGCGGTAGATTCTTGTATACACAAAGAATACCTTTTGTATTTTTAATCCACCCCTCGCAATTTATCCATGCGCGAAGACATCTTTCCGTCACGATTAAACTTCAAAACATATTAACGGTCAAATGAATACATTTAAACACATGAAGACATCTCTGTGGCCGTGACGATAATATATCGGAGGAGGAATACTAAGGTAGATTGAATGAGATCAGATTCAGGGATTTATCAGAACCTAAATAGGTATCTTTAACAGTATCAGTGAGAGCAAGATGCTGGGTCTTGTTTCATAAAGGTCACAATGTTGTACAGATTTATTCATATATTACCATGACGTACCTTCAAGCACAAGTCAAGAGGGGGATACCGAAGATCGTATAAGTTATACAGTATAACCTGCAGATATGAATGGATTGTTTACGATAACTTGTGTACATGTATAAAATACACACGATGTCTAGCAATCAAATGAGCTCTAACCATTGGCATACATTCCACTACAATGTTTTTCCTTTTTTTTGAGTGAAATCAACACACAGTACTACTGTAGTACGATCAATTATTTAAAATCGAGCATACCGAAGATCATATATTAGATGATTGTTTACGATATCTTGTGTGTTTCTTTTTTCTTAAATAAATATACACGATGTCTAGCAATCAAATAAGCTCTTACCATCGGCATACATTCCACTACAATGTTTTCTCTTTTTAATAAACTCAACATACAGTACTACTATAGTACACTCAATGATTTAAAATCGAGCATACCG
Organism: Saccostrea cuccullata; assembly: GCF_032062105.1. Classification (NCBI taxonomy): domain Eukaryota; kingdom Metazoa; phylum Mollusca; class Bivalvia; order Ostreida; family Ostreidae; genus Saccostrea; species Saccostrea cuccullata. Next base: position 68,228 of record NW_026939723.1, on the reverse strand, counting down.
AAGATCAGATATTAGATGATTGTTTATACGATATCTTGTGTATTTATTTAAAAAAAAAGAAATACACACGATGTCTAACAATCAAATAAGCGCTAACTATCGGCATACATTCCACTACAATGTTTTCTCTTGAATAAACTCAACACACAGTACTACTGTAGTACAATTAATTATTTAAAATCGAGCAGTAGTATAGCCGACATATGGGGGGGGGGGGTAAACAATGGGCCTATTGTTTAGGAGAACAATGGAAAGAACAATGGGGTTGACCGCGGGTTGACCTTTAGGAGCCGAGAACAATGGAGCAAGGTCAGGGATGACCGCGGGTTGACCTTTAGGACACATGACCGTGGCGGAGAACAATGAAGCAAGGTCAGGGCTGACCGCGGATTAACCTTGAGGACACATGACCGTGACTGAGAACAATGGAGCAAGGTCAGGGATGACCGCGGGTCGACCTGAAGGGGGGAATCACCATGACCGAGAACAATGGAGGTAAGTCAAGGATGGTTAACCTGGAGGACACATCTTAGACAGCCAGATCAGGACTGAGTGCTGGTGAACTCGGAGGAGACATCACCGCGAGAATAAGGGTGTAAGATCAATGAAGAAAACTAAACTGCGAAATAATATGTGAAAATACTTATTATCCCTCTGAAGAGTTCATTAAAATACTGAAGTAGATATAATGTTATCTTTATCTAATTCAGGAAGAACATCATTATCAGAGAAATGCGGTAGATTCTTGTATACACAAAGAAAACCTTTTGTATTTTAAATCCACCCCTCGCAATTTATCCATGCGCGAAGGCATCTTTGTATCCATCACGATTAAACTTCAAAACATATTAACGGTCAAATGAATACGTTTAAACACATGAAGACATCTCTGTGGCCGTGACGATAATATATCGGAGGAGAAATACTACGGTAAATTGAATGAGATCAGATTCAGGGATTTATCAGAACCTAAATAGGTATCTTTAACAGTATCAGTGAGAGCAAGATGCTGGGTTTTGTTTCATAAAGGTCACTATGTTGTACATTTCCATGACGTACCTTCAAGCACAAATCAAGAGGGGGATACCGAAGATCGTATAAGTTATACTGTATAACCTGCAGATATGAATGGATTGTTTACGATAACTTGTGTATAAAATTACACACGATGTCTAGCAATCAAATTCGTTCTAACCATCGGCATACATTCCACTGCAAAGTTTTTCTTTTTTTAATGAAATCAACACACAGTACTACTGTAGTACGATCAATTATTCTAAAATTGAGCATACTGAAGATAAGATATTAGATGATTGTTTATACGATATTCTGTGTATTTATTAAAAAAAAAAAAAGAAATACACATGATGTCTAGCAATCAAATTAGTTCTAACCATCGGCATACATTCCACTGCAAAGTTTTTCTTTTTTTGAATAAACTTAACACACAGTACTACTGTAGTACACTCAATGATTTAAATTCGAGCATACCGAAGATCAGATATTAGATGATTCTTTATACGATATCTTTTTTATTTATTTTAAAAAAACAAAAAAAGAAATACACACGATGTCTAGCAATCAAATAAGCTCTAACCATCGGCATACATTCCACTACAATGTTTTCTCTTTTTTTTTTTTAATAAACTCAACACACAGTACTACTGTAGTACACTCAATGATTTAAAATCGAGCATACCGAAGATCAGATATTAAATGATTGTTTATACGATATCTTGTGTATTTATTTAAAAAAGAAATACACACGATGTCTAACAATCAAATAAGCGCTAACCATCGGCATAACATTCCACTATAATGTGACTCCCTTTTTGAATGAAATCAACACACAACCAAGAAATAATTTTGTTATCGTTTATTTTTTCACCAAGAACAAAAATTATTCTTGTTTCTGAAAGCAAAGAAAAGAGAAATAAATCACAATGTACCCCAATATTGTTGTATCGGAAAAAACTTTGCTAACTATCATATAAAAAATTAATATTAACTGACTTATAATGAAAATGATAGTAATTAATTTTTTTCTCTAAATCGGTTGGAAAAAAGGAACTGAATTACTGAAAATCCCAAAAACCCATACAACTTACCTTTTCAGAGGATCCTGACTAGGGGGAATGTCACTGTAATTGTGAAATCAGTTTAACATTAATTTTCGACACGAAATTTATTATTACTGGAAAACGAAACTAAAAACGATTCGTTCACTTTCTTCCGTTGAAAATTAGTTTAGATTAAATTAGATTAAAATTAAATTATTTAACATATTGAAAAAAGTTTAAAAATTGAAAAAAAAAATTACTTACTCCTCATCCCACTCCTCTCTGAAAGAAAGAATTTAATCAATAAAAATATTAATATTCCCACAGCATTTATATTGAAAAAGCAGTTAAAGCGCTCATTTGTTTTACAACACTTGTAATGATTTATTTTATTATAAAAATTCGAATACATACGCAAGGCTGAAAGCTTCTATAATAATGGGGTCCCCTATTTCTGCGGATGGACTACAATAAGGAGACTTAATTAATAATAAGAAATATATATGTAATGAATGGCAAAGGATTAAATGTAAAATAAATTGTATCCGAAATATAAAATTTTACTCACTGTGTTAGGGTGATAAGTCTAAAAAGCAAAAGAAACTCGATTAGACTAAACTCGACTAATAAGAATGGTATTTTTTTAATGACAAAGATGAAGAACTTAAAGTATATTTACGTTGGTCTTTTAGGGGCGTTTGGTGGCGCACTATAAAGAAAAAGTGATTGAGATAAAATTAAAAAAGGAAATAAATAGTAAAGAAAAGATTAAAGAATGAGATATATTATAAAATTTAAATTATTTAAAATATTCTTTATTGAAATAAAAGAAATGCATTTTTCTGATTATTTAACTTAAAATCATTTTTCTTCATGATCATAGGTTTATATACGGTAATAATACAGTAAATCTTAATGTAAAAAGAAATGAAAAAGGAATAAATAACGGAATACGCATAAGATTTTAAAAGGTGTTACATCTTCTTTTTGGAAGATATCAAATATCATCAAGTTTATGATTGATATTTTCTTGTTTATTCAGTCTACTAACCCCTCTACGACTTTTTCGCCACCTGTGGCCTCTCTAAAACAGTAGAAAAGGGAAATTTTAGATTTAATTAGGTGCGTCCTATCTTGAAATAACAGTAAATGATGGTAATATTAATGTTACTTACTCTTTGTCTGGAGTGCTGAAACAACAGACGGTTCAATATGAGAATATATAAAAAATGAAATGATAAAGGTCTTCATGATAAATTACAGAAGTTGAAATTGTAGATGGAAATTAAAGACGGTTAATGACAGTATTTCTAGTTATGTTTTAGTAAAATAAAAATGACGATAAATTACTTTCTTGTTTTATTAACGTTAATCTACTAACTTGATTGTCTCCTCTCCTGGTCTAAATGAAAAAAAAAAACCGGAATGACATTTATGAATGAAGTAGTGTGAAAGATTTAAATATCAGGTAAAGATGTTAAACTAATGTTACTTACTCAGTATCCGGGGAGCTGAAACAACACACGTTTCAATATGAGAATAAAAAAAGTAATTATAAAAGCCTTCATATTAAATTACAGAAGTGAGATGTTATAGACGGAATTGACCGGCATTGAATGAAACCATTTCTAGTCTAATTTTTTTTTTACTGGTTTCTTTTACTGACATATCTATGAAAGTGTAAAGTCTTATTTCTTTTTAAAAATATTTGTATAGAAAATTTACTTTCATAAAAGAAATGTAATACCTTGATCTCTTCCCGTATTTAATAGCAAAAGTAATAAGATTAAAAAAAAAGAATTATTTTTATTATCTATCAAAGAAATGACATAATTCGTTAGTAACAAAAAAATGTGAGAAAAGTACTTACGGACACGGGAGGTTTTCTATTTTAGAGATGACCAGGGACAATTCCCTGGTCATTTCGTTTATTTCCTCACAAATACATCTGGTTAAAGAAAAAAGAAACATGAGAAAGTCACTGATAAAGAAATTCAATGCGCCCAAGTACTAGTATTCATCGAATGTGTATAAAAAATATAAATGAACATACTTATCCATATTTTTAGAGATAGGTAAAGTTTGAAGGGTATATTTTCTCTTTTTATTGGGGAAAAAAACACGTGATTTGAGTACCCAATTTGAATAATAATAAATTTGGGATTTTGAAATGTATATAGTGAATCTGACGATGAGAGAAAAAATGTAAAATATGTGTTGGTCATCATTTTTTCTAATCAGAGAGAGACGAGAAAAAAAATCCTTAACCATGAAATTAAAACTGTTCATCTGTAATTGAAACATGTCACAGAAATTATTCCGATGACATTTTTACAATCAGTTCCTAACGATCAATTAGCACATTTCTGCTCAAATTCAGTGACTTTTATTATGATTGCATGCACTGTACATCAATTTTAATCAGTTGATAAGTGAATAAAATCACGAGTGAAAAGAAAGGATGACCACATTGACCAGTATACACCCTTAGATAAAAGTCCACCAGAGTTATATTTTGAACTCGTTCATTATTAAATTAAGGTATCACTAAAAATGGAAAATACAATTGAATTCAGTTTATTTTTCCACATCGTTTTGTTTGCTAGCGCTTGCCAGGAGTGCAATTACGTTGTCGGCGACTATGCGACATGCTCCGGAGAAAATATATGTGTCTATGGGGCGAAATATGTGGAAGTCGAGTGCTGGCTAAAAACCATCCAAACGGACGTGAGCATTGAACAATTATTAATAAGAGGACAATGCGGAAATATAAAAAAATTTGTCATCAGGGGGTGAAAACCATCGAAATGATCACTTCGGGTGACATTCTATCATGTTTAGATAAGTGTGATGAAGTAATTATTTATTGTGTACAAATATGGTTAAAAAATCACATCATTTTACCTCATCCCTGCCACAAATTTCTCACGTTATTACACTGGACTAGGTGTGTGTTTCGTAACTGCAACTGCAGTGAAGGAGGGATGCATCCGTGAGAAAAAACCGGTTTCTCACGCTGAGAGTCGCACATTGTCACAAGATGCCTTGTGAACAGGTCTTCATAAACGGCCTTCCGACTCTGGAGTGTGGTACATCTTTTTTTTCTCCCTTGGATTTCAGTTTCAATGAATTTATACATATTCTGGATAACAATATTTACATGGAATGATGTGTGAGATTTGATGTGATTTATTTACACGAATGTAATTTTTTTCAGACACCGCGACAACCACAACCATGGTTCAAGATCGTAAGTCAATGTCTTAAAAGTGTATCAGATCAGTAGAATCTGTTTTTCTTCCTTAGGGATTGATAAGTTATATAAGTTCTACAGGTCTGATGATGCTTCATGATCGTTGTTGATGATTTTAATATTTATTTTTACGATTAACATCTTGTTGATTTTAGTATTAAAATAAGTATTTCATACTATTTTAACCCATTAGTATATTTTAAATTGTTCCTATTAATATCTACAGATACACGTACGTTCGAGACAACCCAACACACGGACTCCTCTCCGACGACCTCATCCACCGACATCGGTACACAAGGAGACCTATCACTAACACCTCATTTCACATCACTACCCACCGCCGTTACGCACAGACAAGACACGACGAACTTGACCATCCTCTCGTCCATGCCGCACGGAAACTTGACTACCACAGTCCCCTTCCGTAACAATTTTAAGACGGACATGACGAATCCACTCGCGTTCTCCGCTGAGACGCACTGACGGACTATGAACATCTCAACTACCCCCTCCCCCGACACGACCTTTGTAAACACATCCCCCTCCCCCAGTTCACGCAGAGACTATACATTTAATCGTACATTCTCTACCCCCAGCAGTACGTCAACACCGGAAATCACAACCGATTCAGCGAGGGACACAACCCCTAGTGCCAGTTCGGACAAGGGTAGCGAAAACGAACTTTATTATATATTCCTTATTATTCTTATTCCTCTATTAGTGCTAATGTGTGTTTGTGTATTGCGATTAAAACAGAGAAAACGTAACCTTGTAAATACTGAAATTGAAATGGAATGTATAGACGAAGAAGACATAATATTCAACTTACCTACTAATCAATAATAAATAGCATGATTATTAAATAATATATTGTTCAAATTTTATCAAACATATAAAGAGATTTAAGAACTATCTGACACGTGTTTAACAGAATTATAAAGATCCGTGATTTATACTAGTAAACTGTACTAATCTTTTTAGCTCACCTGAGCCGAAGGCTCAAGTGAGCTTTTCTGATCACATTGTGTCCGTCGTCCGTCCGTCTGTCCGTCCGTCTGTCCGTCCGTAAACTTTTCACATTTTCGACTTCTTCTCAAGAACCACTTGGCCAATTTTGACCAAACTTGGTACAAATCATCCTTGGGTGAAGGGGAGTTAAAATCGTTAAAATGAAGGACCAAGTCCCTTTACAAGGGGAGATAATAAAGAAAAGACAAAAATAGGGTGGGTTCATTAAAAAATCTTCTTCTCAAGAACCACTAGACCAGAAAAGCTGAAACTTATGTGGAAGCATTCTGGGGTAGTGTAGATTCTAAATTGTTCAAATCATGACCCCCGGGGGAAGGGCAGGGCCACAATGGGGAATCCAAGTTTTACATAGAAATATATAGGAAAAATCTTTGAAAATCTTCTCAAGAACCACTGGGTCAGAAAAGCTGAAACTTATGTGGAAGCATCCTGGGGTAGTGTAGATTCTAAATTGTTCAAATCATGACTCCCGGGGATTGGGCGGGGCCACAAAGGGGAATCCAAGTTTTACATAGAAATATATAGAAAAAAATCTTTGAAAATCTTCTCAAGAACCATTGAGCCAGAAAAGCTGAAACTTATGTGCACATGGAAGAATCCTGGGGTAGTGTAGATTTTAAAATGTCTAAATTATGATCAGTTGGATAGGGTGGGGATGCATTATGTATTACAAGGGGGAAATCTGGTAAAGAACAGAATGGTCAAATCTTCTCAGGTGAGCGATGTGGCCCATGGGCCTCTTGTTTGTTACTAATATGAATGTTTATTTGAGTAACATATGCTCGACTAATATCCTTGTTTTTCGCATGCGTTGACACCGATGAAAATCTGAAGTAAGTATGTATTATATATTTTCTGATCAAATATGAAATGCAATTAAAGTAGTTCTATACTCGCACTACGTCATTTACAAATAGTAAAACCGGAACCGTGCATCCTTTTTCCGAGATGAGAGTTTTTAACTATATTGGTTTGACTTTTACTTAGCGTTTTAAATATCCGGTAACGATTTTGCTTGAAGTCGGTTGCGTCAACAAACACATATTGTACAGTTTAAGGATAAATTAATTAAAAAGAAAAGACTGGGAACATCTTTCAGTTGACAGAAATAATTAGGTAATAAAACGATATTTCTGTGAATGATGTATGTTTGATATGCTGCGTCGAAAACACGGACCATATACATGCTACATCAGAACATGACTTACATGACTGTATCAAACTATCGAGGCGACTATTGTCGGCGGCCAAGTTGAAGCTAATAGTGATAATTCGGAAGAAAAGTAATGACTACGATTTGACTTAGAAAATTCATGGATTTTACTAATCAAACATTACAAAATTTACTTTAAATAATAATAATTGCATAAAACACACAACCCCTCCCCCCAACCTGCTTACCCACGAACCCCAATGCAAAATTATCTTTTGAATAAGTATTTGACAAAAGTTGATTCACTTGCAGCATACTGTGTTACTTTCTGTAACAAAATCATCCAGTTTCTGAGAATCAGTGAATTACTTTCATTTTCATCGTCTCCAATTTAAAGACAAGTGTGTTTTATTTTTTTTTTCGAGTAAAATAAGATAAATTTTAGGGACAATAGGTTTTGGATGTGTATAATTATTGTTTTAAATAATGTACAAGCTTGTTAATACAAGTATACACTCAAACATTAACAATATTACAGAAATATGTGGCAATACATTACTTCTGGAAGAAAGAAAACAGGGGGGTACCTTTAGTGTAGAGCTCATACCACGAAAAGTAATGCGTCAACATATAATTTTTTAAGCTTATTATTTTTCTTAAATATAATTTAGTAAAAATAATGCAAATTTACGAAGTTTGAGTCCATAATTTTTTTTTAAATGACCGAGATTGTCCTGGAAAGCATATTTTCTCATATTAAATTTTGATACAATATCCTAACAAAGTGCGTCTATTTATAATAATTCGTGCAAAACAATGATATTTTATTGTTTAATAACATGTTTCTACTCTATTTTGGGTATTAAAGTTGAATATTTAGACTTAAATTAATTTATATACAACAAAATCTAGGATAGGTAAAATTTCAGTATTTTACATTTCGGGGTATATACTCCGATAGGCTATAGCGGAAAAGTGAACATGTTGACATATAATTTTTCTTGTGTCTATCCATTGCTGGGATGTATGTCTATCTTATAAAAGCAGATTTTTAAAGATTGAGCCCATTTAGTGCCGAGTATAGAACTACCTTAACTTTATAGTGATTTGTTAAAAATTCATGCTCAGATTGAAAATTAATGTCATATGTTTTTACAAGTAATTAATTTCCAAATTAATAATTACATTTGCTACATCCTACGGACTTGCAGTAACTAGTGTGTGTTTGTTCGTGATCCTCATATTATCATGGATTGCAAGAGTACTCCTCAGGAGGATGGGATTGACTTGTCGGTTGCCCGTCAAGGGAGATGTCCGTGCGAATAGGTAATTTCTTTCTTTCTCTCTCTAAAATTACATTCAAAAACTGCTTACTATCTAATCTCGTACTAAGTAATAAGTAAGAAAAAATTCAGTACGAAAACATATTTATATCATACAGGAAACCAGGCCGAGGTGAGGATATTGAGATGAGAGAGATTGGGGTTGCTGTGGACATAGAGGAGGAGGAAGAGGAACAGGAAACACGTCGGTAATCTCTCCGGGAGCGAAAGGAGTAAGGGTAAGTTCATATTGTGAATATCAGTATACGTAGCATGAACGTATTATAAAGTAATATTGTATGTTTTCATTATTTTGTATATTTGATTTTTAAGATGACGAAAGAAGAACGGAGAAGGAAGTCCAAGGAGGATAGTTGATTAATTAGGGATTGTGGAATTAAGTCCAGATATATGTGGAACAATGAAGAAAGTCCAGGAAGGACAGTATATGTTCATATTAAGAAACTGTGTAAAATGTGTTCTGGATAAGAAACTGGAAAACGATGAAGAAAGTCCAGGAAGGGCAAAATATGTTCATGTTAAAAAACTGTGTAAAATGTGTTCTCGTTAAGAATCTGTAGATCTGTGACTGCAGTCCAGGAAGGACAGTACGTGTACACGTGAAGAAACTGTAAATTGTGTTCTCATTAAGAATCTATAGAACGACGAAGAAAGGACAGTACATGTATGCATTAAGAAAACTGAATTTGCCATTAATAAATTTGTAAACTTTTTATTTCTTTTTATTTACTAAATGTATATACATTTATTTAGTGATAGTTTGTTGGAACTAAATTGGTGATTGATTAATGATTTTTATTTAATCTACAAAAAGTGAACAATATGTGTAATGACAGAAATTATGCCCATGTTTGGAGGTATCATGTGTATTTTTTAATAAAATACACAAGTTGTCTGAACCAATCATCTAATACCCGAACTTTGGTATGAAACGTAAAAAGACAGCGAAAAGAATTTACGCACGAATAGACTACGAGGAGGATTTTAAGATTAAATCTATTTATTTTAGAAAAAGTGTAAAACACAGACTAAGGATGACAAAAAGAATTCCCCACCCTGTTTGAACCTTTTAAATCATTGGTAACAAATAATGTGTGTTCACGCCCATGTTATTTGATTGATGGGTATCGTGTATTTTTTTAACTAAATACACAGGTTTGTCTTAACGCATGGCCAACAAAATGGAGTCCTTGAGGTGAAAGAGGTACCTATATCGGTTCTTTATAGACCCAAGAGGACATGTTCCATATCGTCTTGGTTCAAAGGAGGAACGAAAGCAACTTGAAAACGATAAATTGGAGTCCCAAAGGAAGAGAAGGGAACAGGTGAGGGATTTATTTGCGCCTTTCCCATTGGAAGAAGAATGGAGAACCAATTCGAGGGATGAGGTGATAGATATCTTCCCTGGAGAAAGTGCCGGTACTACATTGGTCATTAAATGTCTCGTGGGTCACGACAATAAGAAAACTGACTGTGAGATAATGGAAGAAAAGTGTATTATTCAAGACTTTTGAGAGAACTGTATATCAAAATGGACCTTAAAATTGATGTTTATTGATTGTATTGATTATTCACTTTCTATTTATATTTTGCTATGATTAATATTTTGTTATCATCAATTTTTTATTTTTATAAATAAAAATATAATAATTGTCTAAGGGGGGGGATGTGGTAGTTTCTGTCATTTATGAATTATTTACATTACATGATTTATTCAACATAAGGTTTACTTACTTCTTTACGTAATTTCTTTATCTTCGTATTCGATTTGTTTATTGATGAAACCGGAAAAGAGTTATCTTTTATTTTCAAACGTATTTTATTTCGAGACGTTTCATTGGTTACTTCTAAATTTATTATTACATCACATTACGGCTAGCTTTTTAGCTCTTCTGAGCCAAAGGCTCAAAGAGCTAATGCTATGGCCATTTGTGCGGTGTGCGTCGTGCGGTGTGCGTTAACTTTTTAGAATATGGGCCATAACTTAAGAACCCCTTGGCCAATCAGTACCAAATTTGCCACAGGGTATCCTTGGCCCAAGGGCTACCATTTATACTAAAATAAGGGTTGGGACCCTAAAACAAGGGGAGATAATCAGGAAAACAAAACCAAAAGTACTAGTTGCTAAAAAATCTTCTCCAGAACCGCCAGGCAGATTTTCACCAAACTTACATACAAGGATCAGGATATGTTGAAGATTAAAAATTGTTCAAGGCATGACCCTGGGGCAAAGGGCGTGGCCTCAAGGTCACTTTGAAGTTGACCTAAATTTACAATTAATAAAAATGTTTATATTTTGCTTACTATACGGGCTAGGATCATCAAATCTTGTAAGTTGATGCATCTTAGGACTTCACATCATGTTAACTCAAAAGTAGGTCACGGTGACCTACTTTTTAAATTTTGCGGGCATTTGTTTTCAAATTGATTTGAACGCATATTTTGGACACTTTAAGGCCTATGATCATGAAACTTAGTCAGTTGATGCATCTTGGGTCCTTGAACAAAGTCAACCTAAAAGTAGGTCACCGTGACCTACTTTTTGAACTTTATGACTTAACCTTTTTAAAACATTAAATCTCATTATTTCAGGCACTGAAAGGTTTAGAATCATTAAATCTTGTAAGTTGCTGCATCTTGGGACCTTAAAACATATTTAAGAAAAAGTAGGTCACTGTGACCTACTTTTAGAATTTTGCAGGCATATGTTTTCAAATTGTTTAAAAGGCATCTTTTGATTACCTTCAGACCTACAATCATCAAACTTGGTCAGGAGATGCATCTTGGGACTCTGAAAAATGTCGACCAAAAAGTAGGTCACGGTGACCTACTTTCGACATTTTATGGCTATATTTAAGATCTTAGGTATTTATTGGCTTAGAATCATCAAACTTTGTGAGTTGATGCATCTTGGGTTTTCGGAGAGTGACGACCAAAAATTAGGTCACGGTGACCTAATTTTAACATTTTATGGCTATATTTAAGTATCTCTGGTACTTATAGGCTTAGAATCATCAAACTTTGAGAGTTGATGCATCTTGGGTTTTTGGAGAGTGACGACCAAAAATTAGGTCACAGTGACCTACTTTTGACATTTTATGTCTATATTTAAGTATCTTTGGTATTTATTGGCTTAGAATCATCAAACTGTGTGAGTTGATGCATCTTGGGTTTTCGGAGAGTGACAACCATAAATTAGGTCACGGTGACCTACTTTTGAAATTTTATGGCTATATTTAAGTATCTCTGGTACTTATTGGCTTAGAATCATCAAACTTTGTCAGTTGATGCATCTCGGGTTTTTGGAGAGTGATGACCAAAAATTAGGTCACAGTGACCTACTTTCGACATTTTATGTCTATATTTAAGTATCTTAGGTATTTATCGGTTTAGAATCATCAAACTTAGTCAGCAGATGCATCTTTGGACTCTGAAAATGTAGACTAAAATGTAGGTCATGGTGACCTGCTTTCAACATTTGATGGCTATATTTAAGTATCTCTGGTACTTATTGGCTTAGAATCATCAAACTTTGTCATTTGATGCATCTTGGGTTTTCTGAGAATGTCGACCAAAAAGTAGGTTACAGTGACCTACTTTCAACTTTTTATGGCTATATTTAAGTATCTTAGGTATTAATGGCTTGGAATAATCAAACTGTGTAAGTTGATGCATTTGGGGTTTTCCAAGAATGTAGACCAAGAAGTAGTCCTTATTGGCTAAGAATCATCAAACTTTGTCAGGTGGTGCAACTTTGGTCTCAGGATACCTAGGGTTAGAGGCTTCAAATACAAGTGATAGGTTGTACAATTTATCAGAAGAGCGTTTCAAGGCCCTTGGGCCTCTTGTACTTTTATTCTATTGTTAAGAACAGTATTTAAACCCTAGCACGGCCGTGCTCTGGGCTTCTACTGAGCCAAGCCTTGCATCAAGGTAAATATCAGAGTTGCCTCAACCTACTTTCGTAACTAAATTTTGATTATTAATTCTTTATTTTTCTCACTTAGTTCTTTATTTGTTTTCATTTAGTTATTTTTCTCGAAAGCCACATTCATTCCCCGGGACTATTTATTAATTTGTTTGGAATTTTCATATACAATTGTTAAACGTTATTAAAGATTTAAAACTTTATTATCTATTTATTATTTAATTACAAGTCTCACTAATGGCGGACTCAAACTTACCTGGAATTTAGAGAAATCAAAAAAGGTTGAAATATTATTGAAAGAAACATCTCTTTAAAAAACACACAACGCGAAGTACAAAACTTTTACAATAGTAGTGGCCGAATGCCCAACTACTACATATGTAATGAATTGAAGTTATGATTTTTTTTCATGATATATACAGTAGATAGTGCATTTGATTTTTAATGTTTCATTTTAAAAAGCTAAATCAGGAAAAGAGGGGGTCATAACGATGAGACACATCTCGGTGTCAGTAAAGAACATGTATTACCGAACAAATTGCGCTGATAAAACCCAGGTCGACCTTGCAGATTTGCAACAGTAAAATGGGTCACTATTTTCTTACATAACAAATTCGGTCAAATGCACGAAGAAGCTCTATGAACCCTACGAAATTTCTCAAAAAGCAACAAATTAAAATGGTCAACTGGAAAGACCAGATGTATTTACAAGTGGTTTTGTTTTTATGTCAAGTTTTCCTCAAAGTTCGTTCATAACTGTAGCGGACTTAATTTAGAAATTGTTCACCACCAATCATTTCGTAATTTTCAGAAAACAATCTCTATATTATCCAAGAAAAAATTAAAACAATAAGGATAATTTTTCTGTCAGTTCTTTACTTCAGAATTTATAACAATTTTTTTTTCTTCTTCATCTGCCAGGTCCTAAAAAAATAAAATAAAAAAGAACCTCGAAAAGTTGTTATGAAATGTGATTAATGTGAATAGCTTCAAATGACAATAAATATCGATAATCACTGCTCACATTTTTTCTCCAACAATTTAAACTTGCATGTATCCACTAAACGTAAACACGTATTTTTAAAATAATAATTAAAAAATATTTTTCCAAAGAAAATCAAGTACACAGATTGTAATTTTCAAAACATGTCAGCTGTATTTGCTTTTAGGAGGAGTTATCTTGAATCCTGACTCATCATAAATTAAATAATTAAACAGGTCCAGCACACTACCCCGATAAAGGTATATAGCTTGATAAAGCTATCTAGCTTTATCAAGGTATTTAAAATATCTTAATCAAGGTATTTTATGTAATGAAAATTCAAAAAAAAAATTTAAAAATTTAAAACTGAAAGTCGATTTCTGAGTTGTTGTCAGTAAATTCATCCATGCATGTAAAGTATTCAAACACAAACAAATCAGTATAAAAATGTTTCGTGTGAGGTGACGTTATTTTTGTCCCCCGCTTTCGCGAAAGCGAGGGCACATTAAATCTCATTCGTCAGTCTGTCAGTCTGTCCGTCACAAAAACTTTAACCTTGCCCATAACTTCTGATTTAGTGGAGCTTTGACTTTCATATTTCACTTGTGTATTCCTTGTGACAAGACCTTTCTTTGGGTACCACCAAATTTGACCTTTTGACCTTGACTTTGGAGTTTGACCCACTTTTACACAAAAATTCCAAACTTTTACTTTGGCCATATCTTTTGAATAGTAGGTTCTAGGACTTTCATATTTTAAATATGTATTGTTTGTGGCAAGACCTTTCATTGGATAACAACAACCTTGACCTTTTGACCTTGACCTTGGAGATTTACGTACTTATGAAAAAACTTTAACCTTGACCATAACTTTTGAACAGTGAGGACTAAGGCTTTCGTACTTCACATATGTAATCCTTGTGAGAAGACCTTTCATTGGATACCAATAACTTTTACCTTTTGACCTTGACCTTGGAAGTTTAACTACTTTTTAAAAACTTTAACCTTGGTCACAACTTTTAAACAGTAGATACTAGGACTTTCATATTTCACATATGTATTGTTTGTGGCAAGACATTTCATTGGATACCAACAACCTTAACCTTTCGACCTTGACCTTGGAGATTTACGTACTTATGAAAAAACTTTAACCTTGACCATAACTTTTGAACAGTAAGGGCTAGGGCTTTCAAACTTCACATATATAATCCTTGTGAGAAAACCTTTCATTGGATATAAACAACTTTGACCATTTGACTTTGCCCATAACTTTTTAACGGTCAGGATTAGGGATTCATCCTTTAAAAAAATCAACTTCAATGTTACTTTCTAAATAAATGACGACCGGTCACGGTAGCCTAGTGGTAGAGCGTTCGCTTTGTGATCGGGAGGCCCGGGTTCGATTCTCGATCGCGGCGCCTCGTCATACCTAAGACGTAAAAAAAGGTAGTGACTGTTCCTTCGCCAAGCGCTCGGCACTAGAAGTGAAAGTCACGGGTCTTTCGGATATGACCTTAAAAACGTAGGTCCCGTGTCACGGTAGGCGTTGGCACGATAAAGAACCCTCACTGCTCAATGGTCCTGAGTGCCGAGTATAGGTCTAAATTTGAAGCCCTTCACCGGCATTGGTGACGTCTCCATATGAGTGAAAAATTCTCAAGAGGGACGTTAAACAATATACAATCAATCAATCAATCTAAATAAATGACATATGATAGGATGTTCATATTACACACAATTTGTCATAAAAAATAACATCTCACCCACAAAGACACCGAAAAAATTCTTTGAATTTGCTTGTATGCTTTCTTTTTGATACCAGTGTTTTTCATGCACGAGTAGGCACACTGACAAAAACTCAGAACTAGATTTTCAGTATTTTTTTTTTTAAATTAAGAAATGAAAAATAATGTAATAAGTTCTAAAGCAAAAAAAGCATTGTATTACAGACAAATTAACTGTTCTTCAAACCAATCAATTTTTTTTTATTTATTTTAATTTGATAATTTAATGTCGTGTTTAAAAAAAAATAGAAGTTTTAGCATATTTGAAAGATTTTTCTGATAACATTGTTACCCCTATATGATTTATCGCCCCTATATGTGACCGAGCTATTCGAAAAAAATAAAGATCATTTTGAAGAAAATTTAATATTTTCAAATATCAACTATCATTTATTTAAAAAATGTTTGTAATAATTGTTTTTTAACACTGACTTTAGGACAATTTTTTTCAATTTGCATGTTTTTCTCAGAGACAGACTGTTAAAAAATGATAAATTATAAAGACACAAAAAAGTGCTCACATTTATTTCTGCATGCACATATAACTGCGCTGCACTGTGCCATTGCCTCTTCGAGGACCGTTATTCTCTCCTCCAAGTCGGTTAATTTTTTTGATAATAAACTCTTCCACTCGATCGTTAAAAGAAATGATAAACTATAAAGACACAAAAACGTATACTTACATTTTTTGCACATACATTTGGAGCGCGGTATAACTGCGCTGATCTCCTTAGACCTTTCTAATTAAAGGACGCGCTCCTCCAATGAGGACAATCTTCTGGACGTAAAACTCTCCCACTCGATGGTGGGCTGAAACAAGAAAAGAGGCTCATAATATAATACACACACCCTCACCCCCCCCCCCCCCCACACACACACCAAAGATACATCACCTTCTGAATAATCTCGTTAAACTGTAAGAAATATATGATAATTTAATCATTCTACATTTTTAAGGAATAAGTTACTTACAGAGTCTAGGTCGGACTCCGACCTACTTCTGGACAAAGAGAAAAGGCGTCGCCGGGGTGTGTTCCATAAAAAAATATCAATAAATATCAATCTTTGTGTATTATTATCTTTAATGGAAACAATGCACATTTAAATATTAAAAAATGTCATTGAAGAAGTTAAGTATCAGAAAAAAAGATGCATTTCATTCCATCGTAAAAGTTATGAATTTCAAATTAACTACTTACAATTATTACCCTTGGTGTAGAGGAATCCATGGGTTCGAATAAATAAGAATCATTTGCCTTCTGTAAATCAAATACATTCGGTCTTTAAAAAAACAACAAAAAATAAAAGGTAAAAGCACTTTTATTGTTGACTTGTGAACAGAATTAAAAAAAACAAAGTTTAATTTCAAAAACTGTTCTTTTTCATTGATTAAAGTTAAAAGTAACACGGATCTTCTTTGCGCTACACTCCGTCTGGCCACAGGAATTCCCATTTCTCCGCGGTCGTAACTTTCACCAATGGATTGGTAATAAGCACCTCTCATGTCATCGAAGGAAATACAATCGGCCATAGTAACCATCATGATATTCCGAAAAAAACTCGAGACCCTTTCCGTACAATACATCTTCGATATCCTGTGCTCGCAAACAGAATGTTGCCATTTTAGCTCTTCTGAGCCAAAGGCTCATAGAGCTAATGCTATGGCCATTTGTGCGGTGTGCGTTAAATTTTTAGAAATGGGCCATAACTCAAGAACCCCTTGGCCAATCAGTGTCAAATTTGTCACAGGGTATCCTTGGCCCAAGGCTACCATTTATACTAAAATAAGGGTTGGGACCATAAAATAAGGGGAGATAATCAGGAAAACAAAACCAAAAGTACTGGTTGCTTAAAAATCTTCTTTTCCTGAACCACCAGGCAGATTTTCACCAAACTTACATACAAGGATCAGGATATGTTTAAGATTGAAAATTGTTCAAGGCATGACCCTGGGGCAAAGGGCGTGGTCTCAAGGTCACTTCACAGTTTACCAAAATATGCACTTATTAAAAACGTTGATATTTTGCTTACTATATAGAGTAGGATCATCAAATCTTGTAAGTTGATGCATCTCAGAACTTTGACATCATGTTAATACAAAAGTAGGTCACGGTGATTTACTTTTTAAATTTTACGGGCTTTTGTTTTCAAAATGATTTGGATGCATATTTTGGACACTTTAAGGCCTATGATCATAAAACTTTGTCAGTTGGTGTATCTTGGGTCCACAAACAACATCAACTTAAAAGAAGGTCATCGTAACCATTTTTTATGGCTAATCTTTTCTAAATTCACCAAATTTTGTAAGTTGATGCATCTTGAGGCCTGAAAACGTATTAATAAAAAAGTAGGTCACTGTGACCTACTTTTTGAACTTTGCATGCATTTGTTTTCAAATTGTTTAAAAGGCATATTTTGAATACTTTTAGACCTATGATCATCAAATTTTGTCAGTTGATGCATCTTTGGTTTTCAGAAAATGTCGACCTAAAAGTTGGTCATAGCGACCTACTTTCGACTTTTTATGGCTAGATTTAAGTATCTCGTGTATTAATTGGCTTAGAATCATTAAAATTTGTCAGTTGATGCATCATGGGTTTACGGAAATAAGCGACCTAGAAGTAGGTCACGGTGACCTACTTTTGACATTTTATGGCTATATTTTAGTATCTCAGGTAGTTGTTGGCTTAGAATCATCAAACTTTGTCATTCGAGACATCTTGGGTTTTCGGAGCAGGTCGACCAAAAAGTAGGTCACGGTGACCTATTTTTGACATTTTATGGCTAGTTTTATGTATTTCAGCTACTAATTGATTTAGAATCATCAAATTTTGTCATTTGATGCATCTTATGTTGTTGGAGCTTGTTGACCAAAAAGTAGGTCATGGTGACCCCAGACCTGCCTACCCTTCCGCTTTTGGCGTAATCCTTCCGCTTTTTACAACAAAATTACGCTATTACGCCACTTGCATGAATTTTACGCTTTTGATATTTTGGTTTAAAATCCATTATGACCGTCTAAATTTAACGTCAAATGTACGACCTGCTAAAATCAAATAAGAAGTTCAAGTAAAGGCAGTTAATAGAGGACCAGTTCGAAAACATACGTAATACATGTTTACCTAGTAGTTATATGTAAACTGGTATGGTGAAGATTCGGAAGAGCTATAGAAGGCACTACTTACGTTAACTATTGAATGATATTGCAATAAGTACAGCCATTTCTATGCTCAATTTAGTTTATTTTAACATTGCTTAAAACAAGATAAAAATAAGTGAGTGTTTTAAATATAAAATACAGTGTTCTTATGTACGATGCATGTAAACATGCAAACGCAAGCCTTCAATTAATTGATTTGATACAAATTGACCAAATACTTCAATAAGGGTATGCGGTTGATTTGTGTTTAATATAGAAAACTATTATATTACAACACTTTTTTTGCCAATAGATGATTCGAAAAAGAAAAGTTTATGCCAACTGTTTTTAGTAATGTACAATATCATTTGTTTTTGAAAATATAGTATTGTAGTAAAACATGATTGATTACGCTTTTACCTCTGAAATTACACCAACAATTTACCGAAATTACACCCTTCCAATGAAAAGTGTAGGCAGGTCTGTGACCAACTTTCGAATATCTCAGGTACTGATTGGCTTAGAATCATCAAACTTTGTCATTAGATGCATTTTGGGTATTCGGAGAATGTCGACCAAAAAGTAGGTCACATTGACCTACTTTTGTCATTTTATGGCTATATTTAAGATTTTCGGGTACTTATTGGTTTAAAATCATCAAACGTTGTTATTTGATGCATCTTGGGTTCTCGGAGAATGATGATCAAAATATAGGTTACGGTGACCTACTTGTGACATTTATGTCTATATTTATATAAATATTCAAGGGTACTTATTGGCTTAGAATTGTCAAACTTTGTCAGTTGATGCACCTTGGTTTTCCGGAGAATGTTGGCCAATACGTAGGTCACTGTGACCCACTTTTGAATATCTCAAGTACTTATTGGCGTAGAATCATCATCAATCTTTATCAATTAATGCATCTTGTGTCCTAAGAAAATTTCAATCAAAAAGTAGGTCACTTTGACTTACTTATAGTAGTTTATAGTTACATTTAAATATCTTCAGCCCTAACTGGCTAAGAATCATCACTTTGTTAGTTGATGCATCTTGGCTCTTCGGATAGATTGTATAAAATTGAGAAAGAATATTCTTGAATGTATTAATAAATTGCTTGAAAAACAACCATTATACTCTGCAGTTCTGTGTCCATTTGCGAGTCGTCAATGAGGAGAAATTCTTTCAGAGTATCATGCTCCCTGACCACAAACGTGAGTCCTAGCAAATATTTGAACACGCCACTAGTTTATACATAGGTGGATTCTTATATATTCAAAATATACCCATCCAATAACAAAATATATTCTCTTATACACTACAAAGACCCCTAAGCTTCTCCAACCACCGAGGTCTTAAGGTAATCTGATCCTTGGTAACGAAGTATTAATCTTTAATTTAATTCAAAAAGTCTCAAAATGAAGCTAGAAAATTTTATCTTTTCAAGCAACAATTTTCATTTTATACCTGTCAACCTTCTTCAAGGCTATTTAAATAGTATGTAGAAATTGTGACCCCCTAAAGTATATGTATGTGAAAATTACCTATTTAAAGAAACTGAGATTCTTTGTAATTTAACCATGGAAACCAATGTTTATATTATCATGATACATGTTTAATATTAGAATTGATTAATGGTGTTTTAAATGAAAGGAAAATCTTTATACACTATGTATTGTAAAATGGACGAAGTAACAGTTACTTTTATGTATTTTTATGAATGCATTTTCTTCAAAAACCTGGATACCTTTGGTTTTTATTTCTAAGATGTGTTTGTTGATCAAAGGGAATTGAAAAAAATCTGATATGTATAACCAGAGGATCGGAGTATTTGAATAACCTGACTACCATGATTTATACAATGTATTTATCTTCACCAAATTTTCTTCTGGTGTTCATCTTCAGAAACGCCCGTCTTCCACGAGTGTTGAACTCATACCGATATTAATACGTCACTCTACTAACAAATGATGATCTCGATAAGTTTGGGAAAAGTCATTCAGCAAGTATTCAAGGTGAGGAAATATTAAGAGAGCCATTTAATTCCATCGTCATGGATATGGAGGAAAACCTAGTAGTAAAAGAACCGCATATTATGCAGCATTCATACTTATAAAGAACTGCAATAATATCAATTGTTCTCCCGCCTACCTCCAAGTTAGTTTTCAAAAGTTAACAAATTTGATTGATTTGTAATATTTATACTGGTATATTAGTACGGATTTTAATAAAAAAAAAAAACCCACACATAGCTTAGTGGAAAAGAAAAAAACAAAGAAAGATATTTGTAAAATCCTGAGAAAACAAGAGGCACGCGGGTCTTATAGGTCACCTGAGTAACATGTAACAACTTTCCAACAACTGAATTTGGTTTGACTATTTTTACACCAAAAGCCTTGAAATTCACAATTTCGAAAGAGGCACTACTGTTTATCATAACTATACACTTAGCATGCTTATTTTTTGGTTACTTAATAAACAATGTCAAATCAGAGTAACAGAGAGAAAATTCATTTCCACTTTATAACCACCAGTTGTGCACACCAACCCAGAGGAACCAATGATCCTGGGGCCACATATTCCAAAATTTTGGAATTTTGTAAATTTCATTTCATCAGAAATGGGAAATTAATATCAAAGAGCAGATTTCAAAGTATTTCTTTATTTTCAGACTATATAACAACAACCCCCCCTACCCCCTCTAACGCAGGGGCCCTGAAACCGTTTTGGAAGAGACACCTTTCTTCATCATAAATATATACTTAGATCATTGACATTACACCAAGGAGCAAAGGAAAATATTTCCAAAGAATTCAAGCATTTTCACAATATAATCACTATAGAGTCCCACCCTATCACCAGAAGCTGAAAATGTTCAAATGTTAACACACGTCGGACGACGGCGGACAATAACGGATTGCAATAGGTCACCTCAGTTTACTCAAGGGGGGGGGGGGGGGTGTTGACAGACAATATGTGACAGAAATTAAATCCACCAGAGTTACTTTGCTCACAAACCAAACTCTTCTATCTAGGCATAAGGGATAGATATGGAATTCCCAGGAACTACATCAAATAGTGGCTGTCATTGTTAAAAAAAACTACAGATACAGTCTAAGTAAGTGTGTTGTTGCTTTTCTTTTTAAAGTGTAAAATATATGACATGAAACGACACGAGAAAGGCATTCTCAGGTAGTGTTGTTTTTGTCTCTATTTAATTTTTCGTTTGAAACAGATTGAATGTTCGAATTTCCTCTGATGAGAAAGTGTTAAACAGTAAAAGGCAAACTAGTGTAACTGATATTGTTTTGTTAATTTCAACATGAATTATTCTATCTCATATTTTATGCTTAAAAATTTGGTCTTGAATAAAAAAAGACACTTTACCAATATAAACACCTCCTAGCCTGCCTTGTTAGCTCTACTGGTCAGAGACCAGAAAAGCTTATGCGATAGTAATGCGTCCTGCGTCTGTCTGTCTGTCCTTCTGTCTGTCTGTAAACAATTTTTTAAAATGCTACTCCTCCTACAGTTTTGGTCTAATTTTGATATAACTTGGCACACAAGTAGACTACACTAAGATACATAATTCTGTGTATCGGTTTTTGATTTCAATGAACGGTGTTGCCATGGTTACTAAAAATAGAAATTTCTGTGAAATTCTTTCAAAATGCTACTTCTCCTACAGTTTTAGTCTGATTTCAATATAACTTGGCACACAAGTAGACTACACTAAGATACATAATTCTATGTATCGGTTTTTGATTTCAATGAACGGTGTTGCCATGGTTACTAAAAATAGAAATATCTGTGAAATTCTTTCAAAATGCTACTCCTCCTACAGTTTTGGTCTAATTTCAGTAATTGGCACACAAGTAGACTACACTAAGATACATAATTCTGTGTATCGGTTTTTGATTTCGATGAACGGTGTTGCCGTGGTTACTAAAAATAGAAATATCTGTAAAATTGTTTCAAAATGCTACTCCTCCTACAGTTTTGGTCTGATTTCAATATAACTTGGCACACAAGTAGAATACACTATGATACATAATTCTGTGTATTGAATTTTAATTTTGATGAACGGTGTTGTCGTGGTTACTAAAATAGAAATGTCTGTAAAATTGTTTCAAAATGCTGCTCCTCCTACAGTTTTGGTCTGATTTCAGTATAACTTGGCACACAAGTAGACTTCACTAAGAACATAAAGAGACTTTCTCAGCGATCATTATTCTATTTAGTTTCAAATCCCAGCTGCTTAAGTACTTTTCTCTTCCTTTGCTATAAGTTCTAACCAGTAGAGCTTCAGTCTCGATAGAGACTTCTGTTTTTTTTTTCCAGTCTGTATAGGGCGTGCCCTCTTTTCCTGCCATAACCAGAAACATGCAGGTACCCCATTTACGCACATTTTTTTGCCGATCTTTTACTATGACATTCAAAGCCGATATAACACCTGCAAGGGGATTAAGGTCAGCAACAAGGAAAGGCATCAGTGAAAGTTCACGGAGGTGACCGAGCAATTATAACTTTTTTGTTCCACTATACATATCCACTTGTTGTTACAAAATCCTTGCTCAATCCAATTAAAAGTCAGTAAACAATGCATGAATTAATCTATTTACATATCTACACTAAGGAGGCCCAGTACAAACGAAAGGTGTTACATATACGCTAGCATATATACTGTCTAAATCCTAGTAAAAAACTCCTTACTTTTAAAAATGTCACACTTATTATATACTGAAAAGCAAAAGAAACGCAACAAGCAGTAATCTACAAATGTTTGAATTTTTTATCTTAAGATTTTCAAAAAAGAAAAACAGTAAGGCTAAACTCACTTTTCAGAAGATCAGAGATTTGATAACATGTTAAATCTTTATATTTTAACTTTACTAAGTAACATATGACTAACAGTAACACCCCCTCCCAGCCATTCAATTTCAACGTGCAAGACTGCCCTTAACACAATTGTACCTTAATTTCTACTATACAATATGTTGATCAATATCAAGATCTGAGCGAAGGAATTATTCTTGTCATTCTTAAATACCTGTTTTTAGATGTGTATGTCGAATTTTCTCTAACTTAGCGCATTGTAGTAACCCTAGGAATCCGGTCCAAGGACTATCAATTATGCATATGATACGTAAGAGCCCGTTGATGCGTAGTGTAGTGTATGTTTGCATCATCAACTCTCCATCACCTCCACTTTGAAATTTTCCAGTTAGAGCAATGGAAATATTTACTTAAGCCATTTTCAAGAAGCAATAGCATCGTTACGGTAAACGAAAGGAGATTTCATTTTATGAAATATTGCTGCATTACTTAAGATGAGCAGTACAAACCCTTCAAACTCCATAATATTGCCAAATGATTGGTTCAACATGTAATTTTTTTTATTTCTATCAAGCAGACTCAAACTTGACTTCTGGTTATGATATGTAAATCGTTCAACCGTAAAATTACCGATTTTACCAAACTGAAGATATCCAAAATTTTAAGATACAAAATTATTTACTTTACATTATTATTTCCTCCTAGAGTAGGGTGTTGCGTGTCTTTTGCGTTTCAGTATATATGAATCCTACCTCCAATAGATGACTATCTTAAACCTATTAATTAATATCTAACTCAGACTCTTCATACTGTGGAATCATTTTAATTCGTGGGGTTAATGTTCATGGGTAAGCAAAATTTTTTGGTTCGTGAGGACGTAATTTTTTGGGTATATCATATATACAGAAGATTTAACAAATAAGTATGTTTACAAAATAAATGTTGGTGGGGTAACCCATGAAATCCACGAACTTTGATCCGCCACATTCATGATTCCACCGTACATCTTTATCAAATTATCATCAAACTACTCTTACGTGAACCTAACTCAACACACGGCTCCCATTTCTACGAATGTAGCTCCCATTGCTTCACTCATTAAAAGTTCCTTATTCTTGACCATACTAGACATTACTCTACTCTTAAATACCCTAAACACAACTGGAATGATCTAGGCAATGCATCCGTTTGTAACTCTTGAGAACTTGTAATCATAAATCACTTATTTATTTATGAACTTAAAATCACTACTCACCATTCCTTCCCCCTTTTTAAGTTACAAACCACCAGTTAACAACTACTATTACATTACACTAACACTAAAACTACTACAAAATACTACATGTCGTATTAATACGTTATGGAAACATTTATCAAATAAGAACTAATTCACTAAAACAACAAATCTATACACCTTAAAATCAATTGAAGTTTCCTAAACATCATTTTAATTTTTTTCCTAAATCATTACCTTCCCCTGAGCGTCTCTTCATCAACTACTTAAGTAACAAACTCTAACATTTCACAACCTATCAACCAAAAGACACATATCAACGCAGTATAACAGGAGTAATACAATTTTTAAAGTTATTGAACTGTCCATAAAAATGTAATTTAGCTGTCCATGATAGCACAAAGTTTAATTGATTATAGAAAATGTTAATCAAAAGCATATGTTATATAGTTCAAAGGCACAGCAACACGAAACACGAGTGGATTTACGAGGTTTCAGCTGACATGAAACGATTTCTCAAATTTTCCAGTGTTCTGGCACTTCTTTTATAACATTCTATATATAATCAATAGAACCCCGACCTAGAACTAGAACCCCTGAGCGAGGGGCCATGAATTTCACAATTTTGGTAGAGGCAGCCTTATTCAATATAACTATGAATTTCACAATCACCCGCCGAAATATAGCCTACCCAGCGAAAAAGAAATCAATCACTCAATCGAACCCATACACTTGTTGCTTCAACCTAGTGACTTCTGACCATCATGATTGTCTCCTTGACAGAGGCCCCTTGCGTTACTGCAGGAGACCATGGACCTGTCCAGTATCCTGGGGACCAGGGGCCCATTAAGAAAGACCTTATAACAATTGTTAAACCACCAGCCTCCTTTACAGATGCCAGCACAACTTCCTCTTAAGAACCTGTCATAATCTCGGTCTGGCGTAGAAAAATACACCCCAGAGAGATCTTTACCAGCATACCCGGTGTCTACCATACTGTCACCTATGCAATTTAACAAAACAGAAATATTAATCAAGTATATGTTCTTCGTTGAGCATTCTTTATATTACTGTAATACATCTCGCATAATATTCAGTTTTGAATAATATTCAGTTATGCTAACAATACTCTTACTTGGGAGCGAAATAAAACAAGAGGCCCAAGGGCCTTGAATCGCTCTTCTGATAAATTGTACAACCTATCACTTGTATTTGAAGCCTCTAACCCTAAGTATCCTAATACCCAAGTTGCATCAACTGATAAAAAGTTTGATGATTCTTAGCAGATTAGGACTGAAGATATTCTAATAAAGCTATAAAAAAAAACATGGGTAGGTCATGGTGACCTACTTTACGATTGAAGTTTCCTGAGGACTCAAGATGCATTAATAGACAAACTAAGATTGAAGATTCTAAGCCAATATGTATTTGAGATATTCTAAAAAAAAGGTCACCTTGACCTACTTTTTGGTTTACATTCTTCGAAAACCCAAAATGCATCTGCTGACAAAGTTTAATGATTCTAAGCCAATAAATACCTGAGATATTCAAAAGTATGTCACCGTGACCTACTCTTTGGTCGACATTCTCCGAAAACCCAAGATGCATCAACTGACAAAGTTTAATGATTCTAAGCCAATAAGTACCAGAGAAACTTAAATATAGCCATAAAATGTCGAAAGTAGGTTATCATGACCTACATTTTAGTCGACATTTATCAGAGTCCCAAGATGCATCTGCTGACAAAGTTTGATAATTCTAAACCAATAAATACCTGAGAAGGCAAAAGTAGGTCACTGTGACCTACTTTTTGGTCGACATTTTGTGGAAACCTAAGAGGCATAAACTAACAAAGTTTGATGATTCTAAACCGATAAGTTCCAGAAATACATAAATATAGCCATTAAATGTCAAAAGTAGGTCACCGTGACCTACTTTTTGGTCGACATTCTCCGGAAACCCAAGATGCATCAACTGACAAAGTTTGATAATTCTAAGCCGATAAGTACTGGTGATACATAAATATAGCCATAAAATATTGAAAGTAGGTCACCGTGACCTAATTTTTGGTCATCACTCTCAGAAAACCCAAGATGCATCAACTCACAAAGTTTGATGATTCTAAGCCAATAAATACCTAAGATACTGAAATATAGCCATAAAATGTCGAAAATAGGTCACAGTGACCTACATTTTGGTCGACATTTTTCAGAGTCCCAAGATGCATCAGCTGACAAAGCTAACCCTGATGATCATTGGTCTGAAGGTAATCAAAAAATGCCTTTTAAACAATTTGAAAACAAATGCCTGCAAAATTCTAAAAGTAGGTCACAGTGACCTACTTTTACTTAAATATGTTTTAAGGTCCCAATTTGCAGCAACTTACAAGATTTGATGATTCTAACCCTCTCAGTGTCTGAAATAATGGGATGAAATGTTTTAAAAAGGATAAATCATAAAGTTCAAAAAGTAGGTCACGGTGACCTACTTTTAAGTCGACCTTGTTTAAGGACCCAAGATGCATCAACTGACAAAGTTTGATGATCATAGGCCTTAAAGTGTCCAAAATATGCCTTCAAATCAATTTGAAAATAAATGCCTGCAAATTTAAAAAAGTAGGTCACCGTGACCTACTTTTGAGTTAACATGATGTGAAGTGTTAAGATGCATCTACTTACAATATTTGATGATCCTAGTCCTTATAGTAAGCAAAATCTCAACGTTTTTATTTAATGTAAATTTTGGTTAACTTTGAAGTGACCTTGAGACCACGCCCTTTGCCCCAGGGTCATGCCTTGAACAATTTTAATCTTCAACATATCCTGATCATTGTATGTAAGTCTGGTGAAAATCTGCCTGGTGGTTCTGGAGAAGAAGATTTTTTAGCAACCAGTACTTTTGATATTGTTTTCCTGATTATCTCCCCTTGTTTTAGGGTCCCAACCCTTATTTTAGTACAAATGGTAGCCCTTGGGCCAAGGATACCCTGTGACAAATTTGACACTGATTGGCCAAGGGGTTCTTGAGTTATGGCCCATATTCTAAAAAGTAAACGCACACCGCACGACGCACACCGCACAAATGGCCATAGCATTAGCTCTTTGAGCCTTTGGCTCAGAAGAGCTAATAAATCAATAAACATGTTCTTTGAATCCCTTATTTTCATTGGAGCTAAATGTTGCTTACGTGATATTTAGAGAGAACTTCAAATTCATGACCACCTCGTAATGTAAAATTTCGTACTTTTCCTCTCAAAACATAGCAAACCTCAAAATCAACCAGATTACTCAGAAAACCCAGGAGCAAAGAAACGATTTAAAAAAAATGAATATATTTACAATATATTATCAAAAGAGCCCCACCCCCCTTACACCAAATGGCATAACCCTGAAACAAGGGTCATGAAATTCACGAATTTGAATGAGGCATTATAACTATATATTTACATTTGCAAATGTTTTCCTTTATATAACACTACTGAAGGCAAGCGTTTTTATAACTGTAAATACAGGTACGGGGTCAAGAGGTCATAGATGTGCGTTTGGATAAACGTTCGACGTAATTTCTCTGTGACGTCATAAAGGGTCGACGCGCGTTTGGTGGATAACACACATGCCGTTGGGTTTGAAAAATAACGCAGTTCACACGTATAAAGTAACAATCAGGCAAATATAAAGTATGAATAAGTCACAAATGTAAATATAAGTAATAAGGTATCATTTTTCGAGTTTTATTGAGATGTAAAACGGGTTGTTACATGATCAAATCTTCCATAAAGCCCGAGCCCGAAGGGCTTTATGGGATTTGATCACGTGACCAACCCGTTTTACATCTCAATAAAACTCAAAAAATGATACCTTTTTTCTCAAGTACAGTGTACTGAGTTATAATTAGTTTACTTAATACCCAGAAGCAGAGAAGACAAATTTGAATTGTCACTATATAATCAATTGTATTTTTACTATATAATCAATAGAGCCCCGCCTTAACACCAGAACCCCTGACCCTGGGGCCATAAAATTCATAATTTTGGAAGAGGCACTCTTGCTCATCATAACTATGTACTTAATTTATTTTAATACCCAGGAGCAGAGAATTGAAGCAAATCTGTAATCGAGATCATATTATCCTTTCATTTCTCGGTAGTTGCACTGACTTCCGGTTTCTTTGTTCCCTTCGGTTCTCCGCAGGTCATGTGACCTGAAGTAGTATAAATAAGGAGACAGTCGGGTTGATTTAGTTAGTCTGTTACTGACAGCCGAATTGGAAAGACGGTTGTATACAGAGAAGTCAAACGTGGTAGGTACTGCAAGGAATACCTTGAATCAAGTCTTATGTGTCTGAAATAGACTTTCGAGACTTTGATTGACTATATTACTGAGATAAAGTACCTGATATTCTGGTTTGACTGAAGGTAAGAAGCGGACGCGCTTCAGTCCTTGGAAGGCGCGTGCGCTCCCGAGAAACGAAGGAATAATTGTACATACTATCAATTTAAATTTGTGATTGAGAAAATTGATTTATTCCTTAATTGTTCAAATAGAACAGCCGAATCCCATAAAAGAACCCGAAAACGTTACATAGATTTGGTGGCAGCACGGTGGGATTCGGCAAATACTCGACGGAATATAAATTGTAAATTGAAAAGTTTTTACTTTTGTTATATTTGACTTGTAAATCATGAGTGCGATGGAGGAAATGATAAACGAAGAGATATCCTTTCTTGAAAGGAGTTGTGAGAGATTGCGTCTTGAAATAGAACAGCAATCTACACCCGTTGAAACAAGTAGACCAATGCGCGATTCTGGAATTGCGTCATTGACTGGCGAACGCGCACAAGGAAATCAGCCTAGAGGAGCGCTAGATGGTGTGACAATGAGGAGAAAAACAGCTCAACGAAATTTCACTTCAAAACCAAATGCACCCAGTTTGACAAGGGATTATGCTGCGAGTGCTCAACAATATGAAACGATGGTGCCACAGCCAAATTGGAAAACGCCGAGCATTTTGTCAAGTGCACATCCACACCCAGTTCATATGTTGAGTGAGACTCTGGCGCATTTTCCTTTTCAAGTTCAATTGGAAATGACAACGCAAGGAGAGTATCAGAATAGGCTTCCTGCGCAAACGAAATGTGCAGAATTATTTCATGAGGGTCGGATACAAAACAAGTTTGAGACTCCAAGATCTTCATTAAATGCGCAGTTTTCAGAAACTGCTTTAAGGCATAATGCACAGCCACCGATTCCAATGAATCGTACATCCGCGGATGCGCTGCAGCAGATGCGCTGCATCAAACACCTGCGGATGCGCTTCATAAAATACCTGCGAATGCGCAGAGTCAATGTGGAAATTCTGGGAATGAGGTAAACCAAGGGATAGATAGCTCATTTCCCCGACAGATAGTCAACGTAACTGATAAAGAGAAGAAGGACCAAGGTGAGAAAGCTACAGCCAAGTGTAACATTAAGCCAGCAACCTTTGATGGAACTCATTCTTGGCTAGATTATAAATCCCATTTTGATGCGTGTGCGGGTATCAACAATTGGAATGCTAAAGAAAAGGGGTTGTTTTTAGCAGTGTCACTGCGAGGAGCAGCACAAGGAATATTAGGAAATGTTTCGCCAGAAACGGGACAACAATATGACCTCTTAGTGAAAGCGCTTGAAGAGAGATTTGCTCCACCTAATCAAACGGAGTTGTACCGTGCACAACTCAAAGAAAGGCGTCAATGGGCATCAGAAACATTATCTGACCTAGGCCAAGCTGTGCGCCGATTAACGTATTTGGCATATCCATCTGCACCGGCAGAAGTAAGAGAAACACTCTTGGTAAAGAGGCTTTTATTGATGGATTGATAGATTCTGATATGAGACTACGCATTAAACAGAGTCGACCCCAGAATCTAAATGAAGCTATTCGCCTGGCAGTAGAACTTGATGCCTACTATAAGACCGAGAAAAGAAGTCACATGCGCGCTATTGAAAGTCAGGGACAAGCACCAGCTCAAGCTTCCGAGTCTGGAGATTTATAAGCGCTGATGAAGAAAATGCAGAATAAAATAGATAATCTGGAGAGGCAGATTAAGACAAATGCAAGATTCAGCAGAGATTCTTTTCAGAAGTAAGGCAAGCGGAACAGGTTAAAATGTTACTACTGCTCAGAGGAAGGACACATTCGAAAGAATTGCCCAAAGTTGAAGAACAAAGCTCAAGACAAAGAAAAGGATATGCGGCGACATGAATCAAAGTCAGATGGCGGAAGCGCATGTCAATTGCGCAGTAGACGTAAAAGAAAGAGAAATCTAAAAACAATGGCAATGTTGGCGCAAACAATTTGTGCGAGGAAGCAGGTATCTTCATTCAGGGAAATGTGAATGGGAGCAGTGCAAAACTCTTGATTGACACTGGAGCATCCCTTACTCTCATTTCAAAGAGATTGTTTGATACATTGCAGGAGGAAAAGCCTGTGCTCAAGGAGAACGCACAGCGAATATTCAATGCTAGTGGTTCTGTTCTGTCCCTTTATGGTAAAGCAACATTTTCTCTCAAGATTGGTGAGACAGATAGAACTATTGATACAGTTGTTGCAGATATTTCTGTGGACGGAATTATTGGACTTGATTTTCTCAAGAAATACAATGGGCTGATAGATCTTCAGGAGAGTTCGCTGCGATCAAATAATGAGACATGCCCATTTTCCTGGGAAGGCACACTAGGTTGTTACAGAGTCACTGCAGCCAGTGATATTTGCATACCACCGAGGAGTGAAATAATTATTTCTGCCAATGTTACGGGAAATAATAACTATGGAGGAGCGGATTACTTAGTGGAACCAGAACAAAAATTTATTGAGACAGGGCGTGCGCTAGTAGGACGCACTCTCGTTAAAGGTAGCGATAAGATACCAGTTTGCTTAATGAATGTCACTAATAATATGCAACAGATTTTTCGAGGAACTCTGATTGGGAAAATGACAGCTGTTGAGGAGAGACCAAAATCGCCATTTTATCCTCAGGGTTTAACCAAAGAGCTGAGAGGTGATCTGAAAGATTTGTTAGACAGATGTAAAGGTAATCTATTACCAGAGCAAGTGACAAAAGTTGAGAACTTCCTACGTAAAAATCAGTTTTTGTTCGCAACTTCTAATTATGACTTAGGACAGACCAATGTAGTGCGCCACAAGATAAACACAGAGCAGGCTAAACAACCTATCAAGCAAGGTCCTAGGCGAATTCCAATTCATTTAACACATGAGGTAGATGCACAGGTTAAGGAAATGGTCGAGAAGGATGTAATAGAACCTTCAAACAGTCCCTGGGCATCGCCAGTAGTTCTTGTACGCAAGAAAGACGGCACAATGCGCTTTTGTGTAAACTACCGTCAATTAAATGAGGTGACTACAAAAGACGCTTATCCTCTTCCAAAAATTGATGAGGCTTTCGACCACCTATCAGGACACGAGATGTTTTCTACGCTTGATCTGAACAGTGGTCACTGGCAGGTTAGTATGGAGGAGAGCGACAAGCCGAAGACTGCATTTGTGACACGACAAGGTTTATTCCAATTCAAGGTTATGCCCTTTGGTTTATGCTGTGCGCCTGCGACGTTTGAGAGACTTATGGAAACCGTTCTTGCAGGACTCCAATGGGATAAGTGTTTAGTATACCTTGATGACATTATTGTTGTAGGCAAATCATTTGATGATATGCTTGAAAACCTGCAACATGTTTTTCAGAGATTGCATCAGGCCGGCTTAAAGTTAAAGGCCAAGAAATGCAATTTATTTGCTAGCAAGGTATCCTATCTGGGACACATCATTTCCAAAGACGGAATTGCAACCGACCCAGAGAAAGTGAAAGCAGTAGCTGAGTGGCCAAGTCCAAGTACTGTGACTGAATTAAGATCTTTCCTAGGTCTTTGCAGTTATTACCGGCGCTTTATAAAGAATTTTGCATCAGTTCCCAAACCATTGCATCGAATCACAGAAAAGTGGAGTAAAGAAGCCCAAGAAGCATTCGAAGTGCTGCGCAACAAACTGATAACTGCGCCAGTATTAGCTCTACCAGATGTAACGAAGCCATTCATTCTGGATACCGACGCTAGCAACGAAGCGATCGGTGCGGTATTATCTCAAAATATTGATGGTAAAGAACGTGTTATAGCATATGCTAGCCGTACATTGTCCAAGTCAGAGAGGAAATATTGTGTGACCCGGAAAGAACTTTTGGCCGTTGTCCATTTTATTAAGCATTACCGCCACTACCTTTATGGTAAGCAGTTTCTTATTAGAACGGGCCATGGGTCATTGAGATGGCTTTTAAGATTCAAAAACCCAGAGGGTCAGTTGGCTAGGTGGTTGGAAGTGATCAGTACCTATGATATGAAAATAGAACACAGACCCGGTAAAAAGCATGGTAATGCGGACGCGCTGAGCAGAATACCTTGCACTCAGTGTGGCTTTGATGCGTCATCATTGGAAAATGCTGAGTATGATATGAAAGTTGAACCAGTTGTACGAACTTTACAGTCATCGGATATAAAAAGTGACGACATGGATTATAGTCTGCAAGAGGCTCAAGAGCAGTGTAGAGACATTAAGCTTGTAAAAACATGGGTCGAGAAAGGTGAGCGACCAGTTTTAGCGATATGTCTATGCATGGCTACGTAGTGAAGTCTTTGTGGAATCAATTTTCTAGACTTGCTATAGAAAATGGATTACTCATGCGCAAGTGGACTCTGCTTCGTCCCAACAAAGAAGTTCATCAAGCTATCATACCAGACCAAGAGCGCAGACGCGTCTTGGAAATGTGTCATGATAACCAGACGTCAGGACACTTGGGGGTTAACAAAACGATAGCTAAGATACGGCAGAGATATTACTGGCCTGGATTTCAAAAAGACGTCTACCAGTATGTTACAGGTTGTGACAAGTGTACGAGACGTAAAAATTCCAACCCTAAAAAAAGGGCCCCAATGCAGATTACCGGATCAGGTATGCCAATGGAAAGAATTGCCACAGATATACTGTGTGAGCTACCTGAGACTGATAGAGGAAACCGCCACATTTTAGTTGTGTCAGACTATTTCACCAAGTGGACAGAGGCATTCGCTCTGCCAAATATGGAAGCTGAGACGATTGGACGCACTATGGTGGAACAGGTATTTGTCAGATTTGGTATCCCCTTCACTATTCATTCGGACCAAGGTCGACAATATGAGAGCAAGCTCTTTCAAGAGATGTGTCGGTTACTTGGGATTAAAAAGACCCGTACAACACCCTATCACCCGAAGTCAGACGGGATGGTGGAGCGCTTTAACCGCACATTGCTCTCTATGTTAAGCACTTACGTTCAGGAAAATCAACGTGACTGGGATTTGCATCTTCCGTACATACTTATGACATATCGTTCTACAGAACATGACACCGCTAATTTCTCGCCAAACATGCTAATGTTGGGACGAGAAGCGACTACCCCATTAGAGTTGATGTATGAAATGCCTCCAGATATTAAGGATATTCCAACAAGTCAATGGGTGTGGGTGTTGCGTGAACGATTAGAGTCAGCTCATAAGTTCGTCAGAGAAAACATGCAAGGTGAAATGCAGCGCCAGAAAAGGTACCATGATA
Organism: Saccostrea cuccullata; assembly: GCF_032062105.1. Lineage (NCBI taxonomy): Eukaryota > Metazoa > Mollusca > Bivalvia > Ostreida > Ostreidae > Saccostrea > Saccostrea cuccullata. The sequence continues at coordinate 33,858 of NW_026939723.1, read as the reverse complement.
CCAAACTAGCATGGTCATCCTTTAGTCCCGGAGAAAGAGTTTATGTATTTTTCCCTACCAGAAAGAGCGGTTGTTCTCCGAAGTTAACATCGTTTTGGAGAAGGCCTTTCTTAATTGAAGAAAAATTGTCAGATGTTTTATATAAGGTTGAATGCGGAACAAAATGCAAAAGCACTATCATCCACTGTGATCGCTTGCGGAAGTGTAAGTCACAGATACTTCAAAGAGAGGAAGATGAAGATCAGTATGATGTTAGGGAAAACCCAAGCAGTTGTGCTTCAGATAGGCCAAGGCGCATTAGAAATGCACCTGCGTGGCATGACGACTTCATTGTTGAATACAAATTATAAGCTCTCAGTACAACTATAGATTAGTGTAGACCATGAGGAAGAACTCTGGTTTTATTGGTTTAAACTGTAGCTATGGCACAATAACATTGTAAATTTAAGCAGAGAGCTTAGTATTTTTCAAATCTTTATGGGATATGCACATAGTCAGGAAGACTATTGCATGGTGTAAATAATAATGAACATATGTAAAATTGTACGCCTTTAGTTTTTCTTTATTGAGGAATGCGAGACGCATTTCCTGGAGGCGTGGGTAGTGAAGCAAATCTGTAATCGAGATCATATTATCCTTTCATTTCTCGGTAGTTGCACTGACTTCTGGTTTCTTTGTTCCCTTCGGTTCTCCGCAGGTCATGTGACGTGAAGTAGTATAAATAAGGAGACAGTCGGGTTGATTTAGTTAGTCTGTTGCTGACAGCCGAATTGGAAAGACGGTTGTATACAGAGAAGTCAAACGTGGTAGGTACTGCAAGGAATACCTTGAATCAAGTCTTGTATGTCTGAAATAGACTTTCGAGACTTTGATTCATTATATATTATTTAGATAAAGTACCTGATATTCTGGTTTGACTGAAGGTAAGAAGCGGACGCGCTTCAGTCCTTGGAAGGCGCGTGCGCTCCCGAGAAACGAAGGAATAATTGTACATACTATTAATTTAAATTTGTGATTGAGAAAATTGATTTATTCTTTAATTGTTCAAATAGAACAGTCGAATCCCATAAAAGAACCCGAAAACGTTACAGAATAATATTTTCAAAGATTTTATGCATTTTCACTATATAAATAATTTATAGAGCCCCATCCTTACAACAGAACCCATGGCCCTGGGGCCATAAAATTCACAATTTTGGAAGAGGCACTCTTGCTTATCTTAACTATGTATTTAGTTTATTAGTTAATACCCAAGAGCAGAGAAGATTTTCAAAGATTTAATGCATTTTCACTTTATAATCAATAGAGCCCAGCTTTAGCAACCCCTGACCCTGGGGTTATGAATTTCACAATTTTGGTAGAAAACTCAATGCTCAATACAATCACACCATCAGTTTGTCTGCTTAATGTAAAGGAGTAAAGAAGATTTTTTAAGATTTCATTAATAAAGTGGTATTGGCCCCACCCGTCAGGCCCCAGGGGGGCAGGGATCATAAAAATTACAATTTATGTTCCCCTTTACCCATATATGTGACTCAGGTGCCATAAAAAAACGATTTAAAAGTGACATTTAAAGTTCGCAAAAATTTGAAAAAGCATAAGGTCAATAAAACAAGAGGCCCATGCATCAAGTAACAACTATAAAAAAAAATAGAATTTGGTTTCTGTTATAAATCAGGGAACTAACTAGATAATAGGCTAGATAATTAATCTCAAGGGATTAATTGTACTTCTCTTTCATCATTTTCTTCTTAATTTATAATAAGAACTTTTTCAGTAATGATAGAATGAGGTTTTTATCCAACTGCCTTAAAAATTGATAATCTTCTTGAATTTTCAAGAAGAAAAAAAAATAAAATAAAAAATATATCTTCTTTAATCTATTTCTTCTTTTTAAAAGTCAATGAAATTAGAACTCATCGTGTTGGCTATTTAAACAAAAATAAAGTAAAAACATTTATAATTCAATCCACATTTCATAGTCTCCATAGCATTCCAAATGGACTTAACTTCAAAACAAACTTCATTTGCAGACAGAGGTGGTAATTAATCTCAATGTGACAGATAAAGATAATGCTTTGGATTTTCTTCAGGAGGAAAGCTAATAACCCAAGGGGCTCATTCATTGCAGTATTCAGTTTAAAACATTTTCAGAAGTTATCTCTCTTTCCCAATTCATTCTTATATAAAGTTAAGGAATCTACCCCACCACCCCAGCTCCAAACCAGAGGACATAGAGAAACAAACTTAGCATCAAAATATGTCTTTTTGCCTACTGAACTACCATACCAAATCTGAACTTAATTGGGCTACCATAAAAAAAGTTATTAGGTAAAAACAGAAAATTTGTGGACGGAAGAATGACAGACGGACAGACAGACAGAGTGATTACTATAGGGCACCCGCAAATCCTTGCGGGGCCCTAAAAATGCAGTTTATCCCCATCAGGAGCGAAGATTTCCAAAGATGACCTTAGTAGCCATATGATTTATCCTGAAGTTACAAATTCATGAAATTTTCAGTAATTTGTATGAGTGAAGCACTGTCATTCAGATATGTAAAACAAAAAAGAGCCATCGTTCTCTCTCCCTATCTTTATCCCTGTTTACGTACCTAATGTTCCCTCCAGATACCCCTCTAAAAAGAGTTTATACTTGTCTGCTTCAGTGGAAACAGAAAATCTGTCATACAACGCATACAATCTGCTGCCACTCACTAGTGTGATCGAAACGTAAAGAGACGAGTTCCTTCCCTTTGTTAACTGATGAATTACGTCATTTCCTGTTTCGATGTAAATATTGAAAAAAAGAGTATTTCAATGCAAATTGTTTTAAGTATCATGAGATATAATGAAGTTTTATTCTGAATTTGAGAAAAAAAAATCTCCAAATTACCTCCAGTATTCGTTCTGACAAAGAAACTACAGAAAATGAATTCATCACATACTGAGTAATTTTTTTATCAATATGTTCATGAAAAAAATCAATTTGCAAATATTGAATAGGAATTGAAAAAAAAATTACAACAATATTCAGGGATAAAAAAAAAATAAAATGACCAGAGCTGCCAACATTCTGAATTGACAAATTGTAAGGCGGGGTCTAGAGACCACCTAGGTCCCCCTGCCGCTGAAGACGTTTTGTAAATGAACATGTAATCTGAGGCATGTTTCCATTTTGTTTACTTTAAAACATTGACATGAATGTGATCGATCTTTAAAACCGAAACAAAGATACAAGCAAACGTTGTAAGAATTATGAATTTATTATAATAGTAAAAACTATAGACTGCCAGCTATGAAAATACCGGTATTATAAACTTTGAAGGCGAAAAATTGAAATCGGAAAAAGAGATAAATCGTAAGGCGTATTTTAGACCCTGATTTCGTACGCCTTAAGCCGAAATTTGAAGGGTTGGCAGCTCCGAAAATCATTGTTTATATCTTAAGTATTCGTTCTGACAAAGCAACTACTGTAAATAAATCTAATCTTCACAGATTTAAATAGATAAACCTTTTCAATAAAACTTAATCATTTTTTTTTCATATATATATATATATATATATATATATATATATATATATATATATATATATATATATATATACCTATCCAATGATTCCCTTCTGGTTCCCCAAATCCATGTTTATACTCAGACCATACACGGTCAAAGCTGACGACTCCATCTACTCGTTTTTGGATCACCTTTAACATATAAACAGGAGATTTGTGTGTTATTGCTAAGAAAAATTTGTATGAAAATTGTGCCAGGAAGAAAGAAACATCCGATTGTGTAGTATGAAGGCCGATATACACTGTAAATTGTATTATAATACAAAATCGTACTGTATATACAATCTTAATACAGTGTATCATACGATTTTTCGAACCTTGTAAAACTGTATTGTACGAATAGGGCAAAGCTATATTTCTTAAAGCGGCACAGTGAGTCAAATCATATGTTAATTTTAAGATATCTGTAGCATACAGAGAAAGACGTACGAAAATTATGAGTATATAGCGAAGATATGACAATTAAACTGCAATAATTGACTGCACAATATAAGTGCCGGAAAAACAAAGGTTGTATCTACCGTTTCGTTGTTTCGTATATGTCAAGGTCACGCTACTCTTATTTTTAGCTCAAACTTGTAAACAAAATTCAACTGGAGCATGCAAATATGTTCTAATAAATTAAAAAGATTACATCAAATTTTTGGTCTACTTATATTCATTCGTGGATACCTGAGACCCTGGTAACTATGGAAACTTATTCAACACTTTTCTGCGCACGCGTAGAATATGGTGGAAGAAGTACCGAGGTATTTTGCAATATTTTCGTTCTGGGGCAGACAGAAATTATTTTTACTTCTATTTTTCCCCATAAAAATTTAATTTTTAGGTTCTGAGACCTGTAATTTTCTGAAACATAATACTTTAAGGAATTGAACAAAATTTACAGAGGTCATGCGAAAATTCTACATTTGTCAATTTTCCCCTTTGTGCGTCACTGTGCCGCTTTAATACAAGTCTTTATCTTACCTTTCACTTTCAACCAATTAAATGTACTCCCATTAGGGCCATCCTCTTTATATCATTACTAAAAAAGCACGTGGTGAATTCATGTAATAATTATGAACTTCAGTGGCGGATCAAGGAGTTTCGTAAAAAAATGGGGGGGGGGGGGGGGGCTGTTCTGAAGCCCCCAGTGGGTCTAGGGCAAAGTCCTTTTGGAGGATCCGGGGGCGACAAGCTGACAAGTTAAAACAAATAAGAGTTTTTTTCTTGATTTTAGGATAATGAACACATAAATCTTACATACAGAAATTTCAAACCGGTTGGGAAGGGGGGACGCACGCCCGGTGCACAGGCCCTGGATCCGCCTTTGAACTTTATACATGTTTTTACTAGTAATTATAAAGACATTGAACAACTCGTGTTTTTATAAGGAAAGGGAAGATGACTTGTGGAATATGTCAAGCAGTATCTATGATAATGATAGACACTGCTATCAGGACCTCATCTTCCATTTTTTTAATTTGACAGAGAGAGAGATAAATGTGCCGGGGGAGCACAGGTAGGACCACGTAGTTTATCTACAAACTAATAAGATATGTTTGAGCATGTGTACAAGAAAGTATTACAATACAAAAGTAATACAATACTTGTATTTTACTTAAATATCTCATCGTGTATACTGGCCTTGCAGGCACGTAGCAACAGGGGCCTCCCTGACCCCCCCCCCCCCCCGGCCCACTTTTTTCTCAACATTAAAAACTTCTGTCAACTGTTAACTTCTCTAAAGAGAATAACTCTCCTGGTAGCTTCGAAAACGCGTTTCTGCAATTGCTTTGGACAAACAAAAACTGGTTAGGGTGCCATTGAGGAGTGAGAATCCTGGTTACATCAGCTGAGAGCTCTTTGTCATGATCGGGAAATACCGAAAAAAAAATCCGTCGACAGTGCAGTCTACAGTTTTTCATGAACATAAAACCATACACGGTAACCATGCCTGAAGAGCGCTCGCCGTGATTATGAGATTGTGAGTTCGAATCTCGACAGCGACTGACCTAAGTTGTTAGAAATGGGTCGCAACTGCTCCTTCGCCATGTAATCAGCACCTGAAGTGAAAGTTGAGGTCCTTCAGATGAGACCTTAAAAACCGAGGTCTCGTGGCGGAGTAGGCGTTTACGAGATCCCCCACGGCTCAATGGCCTTTGGTGCGGAGTAAAAGTCAACATTTGAAGCCCTTCGGCGGTATATTGTGATGTCTCTACATGAGTGAAAAATGCTGCAATGGAACGTTAAACAACATACAATCAATCATAGACATAGATACCGTCCATCCTCCGTGTAGTGTGCCCATATCACAGAACACTCGGACTGGACGTGAGCTTGTACTATAAGGGTAAACTTCGTACACGCCGGAGTTAGTGTTACCATTATCATATAGGCTTTTACAATCTGTAGCATCTGAAATGGATAGAAAATAAGAATGCTGTCATCAGTTGCATTATTAACATTATAGAGGATTTAATATTAACAAATCAACCATAGTGATAAATCTGAATTAAGAACGTGATGCTGTTTTCTGCTAAACACATCATGATTAATTTATTTGAAAACTCTCAAAATATATTGCGGTTTCCTATAGAACATTACAGACAAATTTAATTTTCTTAAGAGTATTTTTCTGCTCGTTAGACTACACAGCAAAATAACTGATGTATTTTATTTACAGACATAGAACGACAGGAGATGGCGTCTCATTATGTGAAAAAAAAAACTAGAACAAGAGGCCCACGGATCTTATAGGTCACCTGAGTATCATGTAACAACTTTCCAGCGATTGTATTTGGTTCGTGTTTCAATCCAAAAGCCATGAAATTCACAAATTTTGAAAGATGCACCGGTGCTTAACTGCTTATTAAAGGACAGATTTCAAAGCATTTATTTTTAGTCAAAGCACCCCCCTGGTACCCCTGACCCAGCAGCCCTGAAATTATCTATTTTAAAAGAGGCCCCTTTCTTCATTATAAGGCCAGCATTTTTTTTTATGTTTAGGTTTAGTTATGAACATGAGAATAAATAAGTCCCGAAGGAGAAGGAAATAAAATCTTTTTTCGATAAATCAATTATTAACATTTGTACATTCTTTTTTATGCTATCCTAATAGGCTCCTTACCACTGGACACATAATGCTTACAAATAGGAAAGTAGAACATTTAATTGCTTACTTCATCATCTGCCAGTTTGGGCCAGTTATATAAATTTTGTGATGTTGATCAAAATACACATGTATTTTAAAACATCAATTCTTTAAAAGTCTTTCAATATATCTTCATTTTCTAAATATGTGTTAGGTGAATGTGTAGATATTCTTCTAAAAATAACTTGATGCCTAAAATTAAAATTCCTATCATAAAACAGACAGGGTGTATTGCGAAGTAGGGTCAACATTTTTTCAATTAAGTGTAAAATAATTTTTCTGGCTGATACAAATGATACTACATGCCTGTATATATTTGTATATTCTTGCCTTTTAATAGTTGAATTTTTTTTTATTTCTTCAGGTTATTGTTTATTTCTTCCTCAAATGGACTTCATTTCTCCCATAGTTTTATTCATTACATCTGATGCATAAGCACCCTTTTTCTGAAGAATGATGCTTAGACTGTAAGCTATAACAGAGACCTAAACAATGTCCCTGGCAATATGCAATAACTACCACGGGCAGTTTAAAACCTGGAGGAGGAAAATAATTTACAGTTACTTTTGAAACGAATACATAATTATCTCACCAGCATGTCATTATGCAACAAAGTCGTCAGCATTTTATTTGTCCTTTGAACGGGTGAAACGTTTTGAATGGCACTCTTATCGATGAATTTTACACTTAACCAAGCTATCTTCTCAGATCTGGCTTATTTACCTGCCGTTTCATCGTAAAACCGGAAGTGCAAGTTCGTAAATTTGAAATCTCGATCCCGACTCAAATTTGACATCGGAAAGAAAAAAAATTGTTTTATTTTTTTCGGAAAATTCAAAACCTTGAGTGGAGGGTTTGTAAAACTGAAAATAAAATAAATCCTGGCCTTAAATATGTAATTAGATTATTAGCATATTAACCAGGAGCAAAGGATAAGATGTTCAAAGAATTCATGCATTTCACTATATAATCATTAGAGCCCCACCCTTAAACAAGAACCCCTGATCCTGGGGCCATAAAATTCACAATTTTGGTAGAGGCACTCTTGCTTATCATAACGGTGTACTTAGTTAGTTTATTTAATACCCAGGAGCAGAGAAGATTTGAAAAGAAATAATGCATTTTCACTACCTACTTATTTAGCCCCGCCCCAGCACTAGAACCCCTGACCCCAGGGCCTTGAATTTCACAAATTTGGTAGAAGACTTATTGCTGATTACAATCATGCAAACAGTTTGACTGCTTGATGTCCAGGAGTAAAGGAGAAGATTTTTAAAGATTGCATTAATTTTAGTGGTTTTGGCCCCACCCCTCAGGTCCCGGGGGGGGGGGGGGGGCAGGGATAATGAAATTCACAATTTTTGTTCCCCTTCACCTATTGATGCTTAGTGCCAAATTTGGTTGAAATTGGTTCAGTGGTTGCAGAGGAGAAGCTGAAAATGTTCAAATGTTAACGCACGACGAACGACGCACGACGACGGACGAAAACAGATAGCAACAATAGGTCACCTTAGTTTACTTAGGTGACCTAAAAACACCTTGACAAAGCAGGTCCGATTTCCACGTCCCGTTCTCAAGACACAGAATCCTCCCTGATCCTCGCTGTTGAAAGGAATCGAGGCATTTAAGGTGCATTTCTTTAAATATTCCTATACCGTCTCCATCTTGTACATCCCACGTAGTATTATTTTTTGTTGGGATCCCACAGTCTGAAAAAAAATAATCAAGATGAGAATTATAATGATTATTAATTTTAACCTTTCAGGCTAAAGGGTGATATAGTGTGTAATATGGGAAGTGAAATTTGCAATTCCATCTCTGAGTTTCCCGATTTTGCACAAATACGCAGCTACGCAACAAATTGATCGAACTGTTTATAATATTTAATTAAATAGAGTTTGTGGCATTCTGTAACTTTATTTTTTTCATTTGGTTACACTTCTATCTTTACAAAAAAAAACGTAACTCGTAGCTGTATAGTCCGAAAAATCTTACGTTTTCCTGGCTTTTTTACGATTTTGATATTTTACATGCCAGGAAAACGTCAGAACCGGCGCCATTACGAAAACTGGGAATTCGCCGCCTCCAACCGGAGGCGGCATTCTCACGTTGATTTTCGATACTTGCCAACCGAATTAAATGCTGAATTTACATTTTATCAATAGTACAATACCTTTAGTACTCACCAACATAGTTTTATGGTTCGTTTTTGAAATAACATATCCGATGAAAACATTTTTCTGACTGTCGATATTTGTTTTCATTTCGTGCATTTTAAAAACTTGCAAGTTCTGAATCGGAATGTGGAGTGGTAATTTCTTTTCATCGGTATTGGTGAGTTCTAGGAGCATTGTGCCATTGATAAATTGTAAGTTCTGCATTTAATTCGGTTCCCAAATATAGAAAATCAGATTTTTGAGGAGACGGTGAATTTCCCAGTTTTCGTAATGGCGCCGGTTCTGACGTTTTCCTGGCATGTAAAATATCAAAATCACAAAAAAGCCAGGAAAATGTCAGATTTTTCGGACTAGTTGCTGTATGTCTGTTCTAGCTGACTTTATGTGATATGATCATAGTTTCGTTTTTGTAAATTTGTTCTATTTTTTTTTGTTTCATGACCCCTCATGAAGTTTTCACACGTGTCAAAGGAGTGCTGCACATTTGTTCTTTGAGCCTTTTGTTTTGCTTAAATCCATTGCAACACAGGATCTTGGTTCATGCAGTGTCATCCCAAGAAGGGTATCAACGTACATTGTACCAATGTAGGATTTTAAATTGCGATGTTCAGTTGATAATAATTTTTGCTTCCCCAACATATTTGGTAGTAATACCTGAAGAAAATCATGCATATTGCGAATTCGCTATAATGGTTATACGAATTCGTTATACGGATATAACGAATTACGGATACAGCGAATTAAATTCACGGGTCCCCAGGTTTTACTGTAATTAGGTAAAGTAGGTAATTCAAACTTATGAAAAGAAAAACACCAGGCAGCTTATAACCAAACTTGCATTCATGGATGAGATTATGAGGAAGATTCAAAATTGTTCAAGGCATCCCCCTGGGGCAAAGGTCGTGGTCTTTAAGGTCACTTCTTAATTGACCAAAAATTACATCTCATCAAAACGTTGATATTTTGCTTATTATAAAGACAAGGACCATCAAATATTGTGAGTTTATGCATCTCAAGATTTCGAATCGTGTTATCAAATGTAGGTTACTGTGGCCTACTTTAAGAATATTGTGGGCATTTTTTTCAGATTGATTTGGAGGCATATTTAAGACACTTTAAGGTCCATGATCATCAAACTTAGTCAGTTCGTGTTATCAAATGTAGTCACTGACAAGCTTTTAGAATTTTGTGGGCAATTTTTTTCAAATTGATTTGGAGGCATATTTAAGACACTTAAAGGCCTTTGATCATCAAACTTTGTCAGTTGATGCATTTTGGGTCCTCGAACAACGCCAACTTAAAAGTAGGTAACATTGGCCCTTTTTTAAATTTTATGGCTCATCTTTTTTTTTAAACATTTAAGGCCATAATTTCAGAAACGGAGGTTTAAAATCCTTAAACCTTGTAAGTTGATGCGTTTCGGGGCTTAAAACATATTTACTGAAAAGTAGGCCACAATGACCTTCTTTTTATGCGCCCGAATCGATCGATATATTCAGGGCGTACATTGTTTTTGTCCTGTTTGTCTATTTATTTGTTTGTCTGTCTGATGTCAACTTGAACCATCGCCATAACTTTTGAACCGTGAGAGATAGAGACTTCGTGTTTGGTATGAATACTCCACTATATAAATAGTTTCAACTGGATCCAAGGTCAATAATCAAGTGACCTTGACTTTGACCAATATGCTTAAAATAGCCTTTTCGAACTATAGCTATTATTTTTTTTACCATAAGAGATAGAGACTTCATATTTGATATGCATACACCACAATTAAGTACTGGTCACGGTAGCCTAGTGGTAGAGTGTTCGCTTCGTAATCGGGAGGCCCACATTCGATTCTCGTTCGCGGCGCCGCGTCATACCTAAGACGTGAACATAGGTATTGACTGTTCCTTCGCCAAAGCGCTCGGCACTATAAGTGAAATGTACGGGTGTTTTCTTTTAAACGTACGTCTCGTGTTGCGGCAGGGGCTAGCACGATAGAGAACCTTGAAGTTCACTTCTCAATGGCCCTGAGTGCCGAACATAGGTCTGAATTTGAAGCCCTTCACCGGCATACAATGACGTCTTCATATGATTGAAAAATTCTCGAGAGGGGCGTTAAACAATATACAATCAATTAATTTTCTAATTAAGTTCTTTCATATGCCAACAAGGTCAATGACCTTGTGACCTTGACTGTAACCTATATGCAAAAATTTTTTGTCATAACTTCTGAACCACAGGAGATAGAGACTTCATATTTGGTATGCTTACTCCACTAGTTAAGTGCTTTCAAATGACACCAAGGTCGTGATCGTGTGACCTTGACTGTGACCTATAAGCTAAAGAAATATTTCTCACTTTCAATGAAAAAAAGTGGAGAACACAACATTAAAGAAGTGCTTAAAAGTTTTATGAAGTTTCTTCAGTTACAGTGGACATGGATATGATTTAAGCCTTACCAGACATGACACATTTGGATATCCTAGACTGTGAACGGATGCATTTCTCATTGATCGCACAGGCTGAAGCTAAACAAGACCCAATAAGACCCTAAAAATCAAAGCGAACAAAAAGATTTATTCTCAGTAAGATAAAAGATGAATACAATATGTGCAAGAAACCGTAAGACACTGAACATTAGACCTCTGAAACAAAGGTCAAGGTAAAAAAGAAAGACAATTGACAAAGAAAAGTGATTAATTTATGAATATATTTGAATCGCAAATATATAAGGCAAACGAAACATAATAATAAATTTGGAAGTAGTTATAATTATGGGTGATGTCAGGGAAGCTTAGTCCGTAGAGCGCCCCTTGTCAAGGTAGACGTTGGTACAATAAAGATCTCGTGTCCTTAGCTGCTCAATGGTCCTCAGTAGCGAAGGAAGTGTAAGAGCATTTTCGTTTGTAAAAAGTTCATGCGTCGTTTTCATATTTAAAAAATTCTACTTCTGGTAGGAGAAAAATCTTTACATTCCAAACGAACATGACTAACGGTTAACGAAAATTTGCATGATGCACTTGCTAATTGCAATTCAAGAGCAAGTACATTGTGTCATATGGAAAGAAAACTAGAGGTACTGTGAGCAATGAGCTCACTAAATGATACCCCCCGCCTCCCATATGATTATAATAGAAAAGTCAAGGTTTTGTTGTGGCCAGGAAACCCAAAATATGTGTCGGACCAAAAAGTAAAATGGGAGGTGCACAATGGCAATATAAGAGGAGTTGCGGATAAGAGATGGGTACCCTAAAGCGTAACAGACGGACGGACGGACGGAAATACCGATTACTATATACCCTCCCACTTTTCAAGCGGGGGGTATATTAAGTCTGCAAATAAAGTGGTACAATAAGTACTCATTGAGATCCCAACAGTGTTGGTAAACCTGGTATCGAAGAACACATCATCCATGTAGATATTGTCAATGTGAAACTCAAATATCAGAATTCCATCTTCTTCATTTTTGTACCCCCGCTCTGAAGGAGAGGGATGTATACTGTTTAACCCTTGTGTGTCTGTCTGTCCATAACAAATTTTCGTCACAGTTTTCTCAGTAGACATTTCCAGATTTTGTAATCTCGGGACCGTACTCGCACATGTACACTGACTCTGACAGTTGTAAAAATTTGATTTACTTCCAAACAACAGAAACACTGTTTCCTACATAAAGCAACGTAATATGTGGCATTTAAAGTCATATATGGCGTATTTTTTATAAGTTCAGACTAACTTAAATCAAAATGATCTTTCTCTTTGTTTTCTTACTTTAAATAAAGATAGGACTTTCCTTAAATAACACAATGAATTTATTTAAATCAATCGCGTTACATAGAAATCCGAGATTTTAAACAATAACCGATTTATTTCCGAAACAGTTCAAAGTCAATTTAACCTACATGAATGGAAATATGGGGATGGTATTTGGGTTCAAAATCGGTGATTTTATTTTGAATTTAGATAGCAAATATTATCTTAATCTTTATTAAATCTCGGGTTAATTACTTTTTAAGTACAGATACACCATACTTAGTATATAGCTTTATAACCATTTTAAAAACTTTTTATACGGCCCATTATATATCGAAGTATAAAGTACGAGTCCGAGCTCGTGTTGTACGAGTCCGAGCTCGTGTTGCCTATTGCTGGAAATGTCTATTACTACTCATCGCAGATGCTTGAAATTTTAACACAATCTTTTCTGAGGCTGCCATGCGGTGGGATATATTTTTGTTCAAATCTGATGTAAACTCCCTGCTTATCCGTCTGTCTGTCCATATCTTAAATAACTAATTTTCGTTGCAGTTTTCTCAGCAACTACTTTGCGATCGCAGATGCTTTAAATTGTAACACAATCTTCCCTTAGGCATGCTATATGCCCGTAATTGAACTTGTGTATATTAACATGATAGTATTTATTCAAATCAGAGCGGGGGTATTGCCAGTGAGCATTGGCTCATAGACTTCTTTTTTTTTGAAATCTGAAGTAGTTGAAACAACCTTTTCTTTTACATTAATTTAATTGAATAAAGTATTTTTTATGTATATATTTACCTTATCCCAGTTTTCTATGGCGGTGTATATCCAGCCCGAGCTTTGTCTGTTCATTCCTGATCCAGACGTGTTTCCTTCAAAGTTAATTTCACAATAGTTTGCTCCTTTATAATAATTCACTGATTTGCACCTCCTTGTTCTTAAACACTCTTTAACACAGTCCACTATACTATACTTCCTGTACGAGTCTATCATCTTCCCTTTTAATCTGTGTCCATATTCCAATGTAAAGAAACTGCCTTTAATATTTTCTTTACAATAAACTTGTACAATGATAATCAGAGTTGTGATAATGGCTTTGAAAATAATTTCCTTCTGCATGACCCCGCGTTCCTGCTTAAATAAACGTAAGTTATGGCAAGTGTTTTCTTGTATGTTTGATTTTATAGCTTTATTTTCAAATGAGTTTTCAAAGGTTTGCAATTAATATATGCCTAGCTTAGAATCGATAGTATCAAAAATTCATTATAAGGTTAAATAATAAGACATGCATGCAATGGAATAATTCAAGCATCAATTTATTGCCTTCTCGATACGCAGACTTTATTATAAAATGAATTAAATGACCTTTTAAAACATTCAGGGAATTTGTGTTTTGAGAAGATAAAGCTAAAATCTGATGGAAGATCTTCATAATATTCGAAGTGGAAAATAAAATTCTAATTTTAAACTGAGTAAATCGATGACCTAGCATGGTTTTAGATGACCCGTACCCCTCTAAGGTTCGAATAAATAGGGCTTGAATTAAAAAAAAAAAGATCAATAGAAAAACTATATACCTAAAAGAGTAATAGAAAAAAAAATTATAAATGTGAACTTAAAATTATTTTTCATCATTAGAATTCCGGTAAATTTGTAATATTCATTTTGTAAATATATGTAAACGGGGAGCCGCTACTTCAGGTATTATTGGTTTCTTTTCATGAAAAAAAAAACTAATTTTTTATAAGAATTACAGTTCTAGACATTCGAACAAAGCTTATAGGTACCTAAGCTGTTACTATGGAATCCGGATAGGGCCTTGCAGTTCACTATCGCATCAACGCACCATCGAGATTTGAGTCGATGGTGCAAAAACGATGAATCGATGGTGTGATAACGATTGCGCGATGACGATGATGCGATAGCGCGACGACGATGATTCGATGGTACCATGAAGCGATAATACGATGCTTGATAGCGATGATGCGTTGGTGCGATAGCGTTGATGCGATGCCCCGCCCCACAAGTGATTGCCAACTCCATTTTTCGGTGAAATTCCTCAGGGGTTTCTCCCCCTAGATATTTCTAATAAGAGATAGCAAGTATGTGCAACTAGCAAACGGGCAGAGTCTTCCACTAATTTAATTTCAAGCCTTTTTGCGAAATCCTAGCGGAGGGATTGTGTCAGCTCCAGTCCAAATTGCCAAGAACATGTTGAGATTAATTTCAGATGTACAGTGTATCTTCTAAAAGAAAAATAAGATAAGGGTATGAGTAAGAAATATTTGTCAAGTACTATAGAAGTTGCAAATTGTAAGTAAGAATCAATACTTTAGTATTCCACTTAAATCTAAAGGCTTGCTAAGAGCCCACAGTTCAGTCATGCCCCCCCCACCCCTTCCCGCTCCAGCAAATAAAAGGATCATCCATGGAAGCTGTATAATAAAACGAGGACAAATCATAAAAGTTGTGAAAAAATAAAATGATGAGGAGTTAGTTAACTTAATGTACTATCATTATGCAATAAAAATAAACCAAAAAATAAATCAGAATGAATTAAAATAACGATTGTTAAATATTACATGGCCCTATAAAAATGGTTATTATTCAAGATTTTAAGTACATGTAGTAGCTGAACACTGCACTTGGGCGATATTTAGTTGGTCATGTAACTTACTGAAACGGTACAATTGCATTATTTTTTATGCGCCCGAATTTTTTCGGGGCGCATATTGTTTTTGTCCTGTCTGTTTGTCTGTCTGTCTGTTGTCAACTTTAACCTTGGCCAAAACTTTTGAACTGTAAGAGATAGAGACTTCATATTTGGTATGCATACTCCTCTAATAAAGTTCTTTCAAATGACATCAAGGTCAATGACCTTGTGACCTTGAATATGACCTATATGCTAAAAATAGGGTTTTCAACTGTTTGTCATAACTTTTGAACCATAAGAGATAGAGACTTCATAATTAGTATGCATACTCCTCTAATAAAGTTCTTTCAAATGACATCAAGGTCAATGACCTTGTGACCTTGACTGTGACCTATATGCTAAAAATAGTTTTTTCAACTGTTTGTTATAACTTTTGAACCATAAGAGATAGAGACTTCATATTTGGTATGCATACTCCAATAAAAAGGTTCTTTCAAATGACATCAAGGTCAATGACCTTGTGACCTTGACTGTGACCTATATGCTAAAAATAGGTTATTCCACTGTTTGTCATAACCTTTGAACCATAAGAGATAGAGACTTCATATTTGGTATGCATACTCCACTAATAAAGTTCCTTCAAATGACATCAAGGTCAATTACCTTGTGACCTTGACTGTGACCTATATGCTAAAAATAGCTTTTTCCACTTTTTGCCATACCTTTTGAACCATAGGAGATAGGGACTTCATATTTAGTATGCCTACCCCACTAATTAAGTTCTTACAAACAACACCAAGGTCAATGACCTTGTGACCTATATACTAAAAATAGCTTTTTCGAACTTTGTTGACGCCGGGCGCATAGTGTTTCACAAACACATCTTGTTTTATTTCATTAAGATTATTTGATGATCAATGCTTTAAAGAATTCAAAATTAATTTACCTGTAAAGTTGTCAACAAACATATTGTATGCATGTTCAGTCAGACGTTCCCAATCCCACGGCTTAAACCGAGCTTTTTGACAAAAAAAACTTTTTATACAGGAAGCTTCCATGTGTGTTACCATTAGTAGTTAATTCGAGCAAAGATTTGATTGCCGAGTAATAATTAACTATATTTTAACAATCTTCTAACTAGTTATATGTCTGGGAAGAAAGACATGGTTAATTTTAATGCCAAGTGAAGTTTATTAACCCAGTAAGATATAATTCTGATAGATATTTTGTTCATACCTTCACCACTTGACGCCATTTCTCTTCTCAATGGCGCATGCGCAAAAGAGTCGATAGCGCAATTGTGCGATGACGATAGTGCGACAGAGCACTGATGATGACACGATAAAGCATCGCTTCATCGTCATCGCAGTATCGCGCCATCGCATCTTCGTTATCGCACCATCGACTCAAATATCGATGTTGCGATAGTAAACTGCGTGGCTCTATCCGGATTGCATATGTTACCAATATTTGATCGTACCAAAAATAATAGATTACATATATATATTTTTTTCTATTTAAACTCTAAGATTAAATCCGATTCTCATACGTACAAGTCAAATTAAATGTCATTCCTTTCGCATCGTGATCAACTGGCACGGTTTTGATTCTCGTTCGCGGTGCCGCGTGTGTTGGTAACAGCCGTAGAATTTACAGTATCACACGAAATGATGATATGTTCTAAATTATTAGCATTTCACTGATGCTATGCAAAGCTTTTAAGTTTGTATAGAAATGTGCTTGCATCTGGAATAGATAGAACAATCAATTCTTCGTTAGCAGCAGCATCGGAAATCTCTTAATCTTACTCTTTCTCCATCTCCAATTTTTGTTGTGCTGGAAGAATCCAGTCAATAATATTAGTGTTACAGGTGTTAATGTCCTGATTTAATTGAATCGACTCTCTAAAGTCACATCCAAAAAAAGTTCACTTGATAATTTTTGTACTGATATTTTCACATGTCAGGGCTTTGATGGCCGGCCAAAGTTTGGTTTGGAGCTGGTACATGGTTGTATCTAATTCGTTTGGATAGAATCTTAATTTCTTCGATTATGTACGTCGTACATGTGATATTTTCTGGTTATCATTTTTCTCAACTGAGCAATGCAGACATGTTCACTTCTTACCTAAAACTGCTAATAAACCCTCAAGTCATACGCTGGGGTTTTTAGTCTTCAAAAAGTCTCTCAGTCCAACGTCTACTTTTTTCCTCTTTTTCTCATTCTCATGAATGATAAACCGACTTTTTCCGACCACTTGGATAGTAAATGCTGATCGAACTTAAGTTAAATTTGCATATATATGTATGTCAAAAAATATTCCCTGAACATTTTTATTAACTCTTGCTATTTCATTGGTTTATTCTTGATGTCAAACAATTTTAATTTCCTTTCGTCAGTATGTAATATTTTTCTCTCCATCTCAAATAGTCTGTTTTGCTTCCACTTCATACAGTGATGTAATAGGTTAAAGTCTTTGAAGATATACATAAATCACAGTCGAGTTAATTTACAAATCCAAGAACATAGTTTGTAATTGAAAGAAAATGCAACAATCAAAGCACTTAAAGCTATTGAGAATCTTGTGTACTCGAATAAATTGAAAATCATTTTTCATTTAAAGGAAAATCGCAAAATGTGGAATCAAAATTCTCAACTTCCTTGTTATTCTGCACTCTTATCCATGTGTGATTATAAAAGATTATCAAATAATCTCAAAGAAGTGAATTCAGTTAAATATAATTCAAATACACGATATCTAGAAATTTTTTTTTGTAGATCGGAGACGTGTCCTCCACCGGCATTTCCCGGGAGTCGGGAGGAAGGTCAAGCTCGGTATTGATGACCGATCTGCCCTTCTGACCCTTTGGGAAAGAAAAGCAGAGGAGCCGTCCATATAGGCTCGACTCCTTTTTTGAAAAACATACTGTAAAAGCAGCGAAAGAGTTTATCGGACAAAATTTCGCATACCTCTATGCAAAACACCGTTTTCAAGGTTGTTAATTATTATATCATAATGAGAAAATGTTGAACTGCTTTAATTCCTTTGCGTGGACAAGTTATCTAGTGTGAAAAATAAACCTCACTGTCTTCTGAAATTTTCACTATTATTTAGTACATATTTTAGTAATATACACAACAAATTTCAGATAAATATATGCCTAAATAAACAAATTGTGAGATGTTATGCCATGTATTGTATCATCTTACGGCGCATGGATTTTAACGTCAAAGTGTCTAAAACAGCGTCATGTTTTAAATATCTTTGCTGATAATGGAGTTGGATGAGTCCGACTTCAATTTAGGAATTTCATTGATACACATTCTTTAGTCTCCATAGACAGCCGAAGAACCAAAATATTGATACCATTATTAAATCTATTAAAGGAGAAATCTCGGTGAAATTCAAACACAAAGGCAATAAATCCGGTTTAATTTTAACTCAGAATTATTGTGTAATTTGTCGAAGCTACAAAAGCGTATTTCTGACCCAACATCCCTGAAATTAGCAAGGGGGCTAATTTCTAGTAATAAGTTCACCAAGAGATCAGAATAGCGGAAAATTCCCCCGGTGGGCGAAAGTCAAGGAATATGAGAGCGACGAACTCGCATCAGATTCTGAGAACGAAAACGCATGACGAGTGTTGATGATTATTGTGTATCAAATCTCAGATACAAGGGAAGCCATCTCAGTCAATTCTTTTCGTAAGGTTATAAGTGATAATAATCCTAAAGCACCATTATATTTTTGTTTGGTTAACGTATTACTAACATTATTCATTGGTGGTAAAATAAGTTACTCAGGCGTATGTTACCTGGATACATGTTTAAGGTATTGGTATTTATTCGACAACTCGCTGACAGTTGTGCAACAGACATAAATATTTCATGTTGGATTTAAAAGGTGAATTAGAAAATAAAATCAAAAAACACTGCGGCTTTCAATTGACTTTACTCAAATACGTTAATAAATGCACCATAAATCAGTCTTTGAAACATCTGAAATTAATTTCATCACACTTGCGTATTACAACCTTTTAAAAGAAGCTTGTATGATCGAATTTCCAGTCGGTATAAATTCAATTCCCTGCGCTTGGGTGCGATTTTATCTAGGAAATTTCCAAAATAAAATCAGTATCTGACATTCAAATACTAGTTAAAAACTTTGCAGGAAATTAATGACAAAAGAGGACTTCAAAGGCAGCATTGACTCTGTCTCCTTTGACAGTTATGTAAAAGAAATATAGAGAAATAAATTATAGAAGCTATTGTTTTATTGATAATTTGATAAAAAAAAAATAATCGCCAAAGAGATTTACTGATAAAGAGATAACAAAATTAAGTATCTTTTCTCATAAATATTTTAATTTAAATTTACACATATTTATCATTATCATTTTCAATTTATAAATTATTTTGGATTTTCATAAATACAGAGGGTATTATTTCTAAAATTATTTCTTTAATTTCTTAAGGAGACTTTTGTCCAGGGTAATTTATTATTATTGATTTTAAGAGTTTCATTAATTTTATCTATTAGATTTTTTCCATTTATTTATCTACAAGTATTCACTCATTTATCTCATCTATTTATTTGTTTGTTTGTTTTTTTAATTTTTGATTACTGTTATTTCTACATTTTATTCAAATTATTTTAAATTTAATGTTTTGACAGCAATCTTATCGAGGTTGGAGGCAGACTGTTTACAGTATCGGAAATTCACATGTCAAATATATTTCCAGATAGAGGGTTAAAGGAAGGTGTATGTGTAAAGGGTATGTAAAATGGAAATCAGAAGTTTTGGAAATGTAGGCAATCAATAGTATCTTAAGCTAATAAATTGATTCGAAAATGCCTTTTTTTAAATTTATAATTCTCTAATTTTACTTTGTTTAAAAACATCCTTTCATTCTATTAGTTCATTTTTTTTTCTTCAATTATTTTTTTTCTTTTTCAGAAAAATCGAAGACAACAAAAATCAAAATAAAATGATTAAAAGGTGTTCTCGTTCTGGTTTTTTTATATATATATATTTTGTAATTTGAAGAAATAGTTTATTTCTTCAATTAATAAATAATTAATAAAACTCTAATATATTTTGAATGGTCTTAACTATTTTTATAACTGTACCAATTTATACTACATGTATATATACAATCGAAAAATGGTTGTTCACTCAATAATAACGTCTTATAACTTTTTTATTGGGTAACATTTTTTTTATTTATTTGCGTCCTCCCCCAATCGAAATTGTTTCACAAGGACAACAAGTTTGATTAGTCTTAATATTAGCAATCAACAACAGTGTTTTACTAAGAGGTCATAGAACAAAAAAACTACACGTAAATCTGTTTCTCGGGATACTTATAGAAAGGACTCTTCTTCCAAGACACCTACTTTTTTTAAAAGGAATTCTTTATTCTTTTTTACATTTAATATTCTTTTACATCTCTCACTCCTATTTCTGCACGTTCTTGTTGAAAAGATATACATTGAGAGAAAGTGAACATGCAGATATATATAGTGGTAAAAGAAAAAAAATAGGGAAAAGTATAAGAAAGATACGATAACGTCTATATATCTGTGAGTTTTGCATTACGAGTAAATAAAAGACCAGGAAATTCATTATTAAAATCCAAGAAATAAAATGGTGAAATAAAATATTTTAAACACTTGCCAAAAATGGTCAATATTTGTAATCTTTTTGCCTAAAATTTATTATAGTGAGGAAAATAAAGAAATTTTAAAAAGATTGAAAGACCTCTAATTGTTCGAGAACAATTAGTGTACTAGTTACCTTTGTTTTCTGCCATTCTCTTGTATTTGTCAAGTATTTGAATAATACTACTTGCACGAGCTTACGGTACGATACGTCTTTAGTCTTTTTAAAGATGTCAAGGATACCTCCAAAAACCTGTTTAACTTGATCATTTTTCGGTATCCGATATAGATACAACTGTTCGATTACACTTCTTACACACACCTGCATTTGTCATGACATCAATGTCCATCAGTCCTGTAAGTTGTTTTATGTTTTATATTCTTTAATTAATGAGTATGTACTTTGTCCCGAAAAAAAATTGTGAACCGTTTCCTCACCATTTCTGTTCTGTATAAACGAAATCCACAGAGGAAACAAGTGTCCGATAAGACACATGCCTTCCAAGGTGTGGAAGTCGCCATGTTTACGTTAATCGAAATACATCGGGTATGTCATCTATGCTAACAAAAATGACAAACTTTCGAAATTCCAGCCATTGGAAAAGAAGTCGATAATTGATTGGTCAGTACAATATTCCCTAGAACATGACCTCTAATGGGGAGATCCTCTATGCGATAGCGTAAATAGATGTCTAGCTTTAGTCAGATTTATCAATTTCAATCTAATTATTAGGGAGAAAAAGTTATAAAATCAGTATTGTGGTTTCCACACATAATTAATCACTAAAACGCAAATAAAGACTAATCAAGCCGAAACAATTCTTTTTTATCTACCTGTATAAATTAACTAGCACTACCAAAATACATCAGAAAAAAACCCTATGACATAACCAACAATATTCTACATGTATTATTAATTATTAAATGTACAATGTATCTAGCTGTATAAATTAATTAACACACAATGAAAATACACCATTAATAATTAATTATTAAATGTAACTAGCTATATAATTACTTATTATAAAACGCAGTGAAAGTACATGTAAGTAAGGAGAAAACTTATGACATCACATTATTCAATATTGTACATGTATAATAAATCAATAAAAGTATCACTTGCTTAATAAATCTTGATACTCATCGATGAAAATAAATGAGTATTATATTTTTTCTTATCATAGGAACACCTTTTAACTATTTTAAACAATTTTTTTTTATAAAATAAATCTACAGGAAAGGTCATTTTAAAAAATATATGATGAGAAACAACACGTTAAAAACAGGGATACACAAACACGACTGTGTTACGTTATCCCCACCGATTCTGTTGCAAGGGGAAATAATCTATGTATACTTGAAACAAAATGTGCCCAAGTATTAGCAAAAATATTTTTCCACAGATAATACATTCAAGTTCGTTATTGATTGACTGAATTTTCGTCTAATTGGTTTCGAGGAGATTTTTTTTAGATTATTCTGTTCATCGGGAACTTACCTAAGACCGAACGACACATTGTTTGAAAACCAAAAGCTAAACGTTTTAGACCATTTCTCTATGATCAAGACAATTCAATTATTCAATGCTTATTATTCAATTTCATTCAACGATCACACGTTCAATGTAGTGCAACGAAATATTTAAATAAGTAATGTCAGGTTATCATTTAACAAAATAAAAATAAACTTCCTTGTCGGTACACACCTCCAAACACGTTTAACTTGATTGATAATGCTGATTTGACTATTTCGTATATAGTAATTTGGAAAATGGAGTATGCCTATTTACGAATCGTATTCATCTTTTTAATGTTCTTATACATGTGTATTTGATATCCAAGTCCACCTCGCTTGTTAAAATTAAAACCTCTTAGCCAATCGTTTATATTGTCTTTTAAAATGAATTTTGTACGTTGTAACTAAAGCAAGACTGTTATAATTTTTAAAAATGTACTACGCAGATTTATTGTTTACGATATCTTTTTTGCACGGACGTTTTTAAATTAACAGTGATCCGGATTTTACATTTGCATGAAGCCGAAATATTTTTTTTATTAACTTTGTAATAACTATTCATGGCACTATGATGACATAATCAAATTTGGAAAAAATAATCAATAATTATGAAAAGCCTACCGTACATGGTTTGTACAGGCAATACACAGACGTCTATGATCTAATTGTGTGTCATGTGGATCAACACCAGGAAGTGATATTATAGTGCAAGCCGAATAATAGCTCCAGTTCATAGTAATCACATGTACTCTTTAAGTATATACATTTTTATACAATGCATTTGACAAGTAGCATAATTTAATAGGTTTTACAATCCATGTAACGGAAACACTTAATGTGATGGAAATAGTTGTCAACCTTAAGTGTCAAAACCAGACTTTATGAATTAATAAATCTGCACTTAAATTAGTGTTCACAGTATTTTTTATAACAAAAAATATTTATTCACATTTCAGAAGTATAATTTTTGGTCAGTGTCCCTGTATTTGAACAGTCGACAGGCAACTGTACAGAGAAAGATAATTATCACAGAGCGGCAAGAAGCTACGTTTGAGCAAGTGTAAGGCGACTATATGTAAATATTATCGGCAAGGCACAGACAATTTCGGTAAGCCCCCTTGTCATCCACATTACAACCTTAACTAGCATGTATGGGAGATGATAGACCGGAGTGTGAGACAGCTTTTAGAGCAGCAGAATCTAGCAGAACTGAAGGACGACTTAGTCATCACATGTAAAAGACATTCAATAAAAGAATTTTTACTCAATCATGTGAGGAGCGGTTGTCTTCCTTTGAATTCTTTTGAATGGATGATAATGCAGTATTTAATGTTGTGAATTTTTAATTCTTAAGTGCCTTAACGTTTCTGCATATTGTGTTAAAGCGTTTCAATAAAATAAATTTTTGGTACTTTTTTTTTATCCTGTATACTTATTAAATTCTACTGTTAAAATAATTCAATACATGTATAAGAACGGTGTAAAGGAAACACTTGCCTGGGGATTTAGAAAAATTTAAATAATATTTGTTTTTCTAGACTGGCTGAAATGTACAAGTACACATATCCGATAGTGAAGTTTTTAGACACACCAATAGCTGTTAAAAACACGTATGAGAAGAAACAATCGAACAAAAACTAGAATTATACTAGAATAAATACTTCTTGAAAGCATTTGTAAACTAGAAATATGTCCGTAGGACATGAATGCCACGCCGAGGAGATATTAGTAAAGCAACATGAAAATTTGTATGTGTATAAAATTTGATCTGTTTGGTTCAGGTAGGGCTTATAGTTACTAGTAGGGAATAAATATGTAGGTCAGATCCAGAATCCAAAGCAAGTCTGGTAGTGTCCATCCCTAGATGCATCATCCATGCAAGTTTGGTTCAGGCAGGCCTTATAGTTACTTGGGAATAAAAATATAGGTCAGATCCAGCATCCGAAGCAAGTCTGGTAGTGTACATCCCGAGATGCATCATCCATGCAAGTTTTGTCCAGGTAAGGCTTATACCGGTAGTTACCAGGGAATGAAAATGTAGGTCAGATCCAGCATCCGAAGCAAGTCTGGTAGTGTCCATCCCCAGATGCATCATCCATGCAAGTTTGGTTAATGTAGGGCTTATAGTTACTTGGGAATGAAGTTATAGGTCAGACCCAGCATCCGAAGCAGGTCTGGTAGTGTCCATCCCTAGATGCATCATTCATGCAAGTTTGGTTCATGTAGGGCTTATAGTTACTTGGGAATGAAAATATAGGTCAGATCCAGCATTAGAAGCAAGTCTGCTAGTGTCCATCCCTAGCTGCATCATCCACAAGTTTGGTTCAGGTAGGGCTTATGTTTACTTGGGAATGAAAATATAGGTCAGATACAGCATCCGAAGCAAGTCTGGTAGTGTCCATCCCTAGATGCATCATCCAAGCAAGTTTGGTTCAGGTAGAACTTATAGTTACTTGAGAATGAAAATATAAGTCAGATACAGCATCTGAAGCAAGTCTAGTAGTGTCCATCCCTAGATGCATCATCCATACAATTCTGGTTAAGATAGGCGTTATAGTTACTTGGGAATGAAAATATAGGTCAGATCCAGCATTAGAAGCAAGTCTGCTAGTGTCCATCCCTAGCTGCATTATCCTTGCAAGTTTGGTTCAGGTAGGGCTTATAGTTACTTGGGAATGAAAATATAGGTCAGATCCAGCATCCGAAGCAAGTCTGGTAGTGTCCATCCCTAGATGCATCATCCAAGCAAGTTTGGTTCAGGTAGAACTTATAGTTACTTGAGAATGAAAATATAAGTCAGATACAGCATCTGAAGCAAGTCTAGTAGTGTCCATCCCTAGATGCATCATCCATACAATTCTGGTTAAGATAGGCGTTATAGTTACTTGGGAATGAAAATATAGGTCAGATCCAGCATTAGAAGCAAGTCTGCTAGTGTCCATCCCTAGCTGCATTATCCTTGCAAGTTTGGTTCAGGTAGGGCTTATAGTTACTTGGGAATGAAAATATAGGTCAGATCCAGCATCCGAAGCAAGTCTGGTAGTGTCCATCCCTAGATGCATCATCCAGGCAAGTTTGGTTCAGGTAGAACTTATAGTTACTTGAGAATGAAAATATAAGTCAGATCCAGCATCTGAAGCACGTCTAGTATGTCCATCCCTAGATACATCATCCATACAATTCTGGTTAAGATAGGTGTTATAGTTACTTTGGAATGAAAATATAGGTCATATCAAGCATCAGAAGCAAGTCTGGTAATGTTCATCCCTAGTGAGGAAATTATGAACAAAATTGTGACAGCGACTTTCTCTTTCTAAAAAGAAAATCATTTTCTTGTATTTTACGGTATATTGTGCTTTTACACATTCAAACTGGAAGACTGCAATGTTAAAAAAATCTTATATGATAAGTATAACAATAGTAATTGTCAAATTGATTATGAAAAATATTTTTTAAAGGGATATTACTTTTGCTGTATCCACATTAAGGACATTCAGAAACTGTTATTATACCTCTACTGATTTTTCACTATATAAAAGTAAATCGATATATTTTGCTGATTTCCTGAAAATCACCGTGAATAAACCGATTCCCTGCAAAACAGACTGATTCCCTGCAAAAAAAAGTACGTTTTTTTGATGAACTGATACACACTTATTCGGAACACTTCGCATTATCTTTCAACTTACGACAAACTTAGAAATGTTCCGAATAAACTCATGAATATTCATTAATAAATCGAAATGCATCGCGAGTCAACTGGTCCCATATCAATCAAAAAGAACCAGTTTACTGGTAGCAAAGGACAACAGAAATGGCGAGCTCAAGATTTACGTAGTTACTTTCGATTTTACTAAGTAAAAAATTGGACAATGAACTGATTTATTGATAAAATGGAATTTTATTCATCTTTGTACAGACCTGCCTACCCTTTTCATTGCAAGGGTGTAATTTCAGTACATTTTTGGCGGAATTTCAGAGGTAAAAGCGTAATCAATCATGTTTTCATATTTTGTTGTTTTACTACAATACTCTATTTTTTCATAACAACCGAAATTGTACATTACTAGACAAATCTTGCACAAACTTTTCTTTTTCGAATATTCTATTGGCAAAAAAGTGTAAATTACCAGTATCTTATATTAAACTTAAACCAACCGCTTACCCTTGATGAAGCATTGGGTCACTTTGTATCAAATCACTTAATTAAAGCCTTGCGTTTGAATATTTACACTAATCGTACATAATAACACTGTATTTCATCTTTTTCACACTGGCATTTTCTATCTTGTTCTAAGCAATGTTACAGTGAACTAAATTGAACATAGAAAGAGCTGTACTTAATACATCATTTAATAGTTAACGTAAGTAGTGCACGTAAGTATAGTGCGTTCTCGTATTTTTCCAAATCTTCGCCATACCAGTACACATATAACTACTAGGTGTATTGCGTATGTTATTAGTTTTACTAAAACTTCTATTTTCATTACAGCAGGTCGTACTTTGACTCTAAAATTAGATAATGAATTTTAAACCAAAATATAAAAAAGCGTAAAATTTATATAAGTGGCGTAATGGCGTAATTAAATGGTAAAAAGCGGAAGAATTACGCCAAAAGCGGAAGGGTAGGCTGGTCTGTTTGTATTCTGTTTTTTTTTGTTATTTTTTAAATATTCCTGTTGGAATTAAACATTGTTACAGAATACAGTATTGAATATAATAACTTTTTCAAATGTCTTGTTTGTATCGGTATAATAAAACAGTTAAAGTATATCATTGCGGGAGTCAGCAAGATTCCAGTTTCCCTCGAGCAAGCCTATTTCCCTCGGCGCAAGCGCCTCGGGAAATAGACTTACTCTTGGGGAACTGGAATCTTGCTGACTCCCTCAATGATATACTTTAACTGTATATTGTACCATGATAGTTATGAAAGAGTGTTTCATTTCATAGGGCAGTAATACACAATAAATGTATAATTATAATGTAAAAAGAAATGTTTTCCTTATTATTTCACATGACATTATTTTTTTATGGGATTTAATGATACAGTGCATCATCTCATGAAATTGACATCAGAAATCAAATGGAAGTCTAAATTTCTGCTATTTTTAAATGGCAATTTCATTTCTTTATCAGTAAAGCAGTGTTCAATTTATGAGCTTGAACAACCATCAACTCGTATCAGTTCTTTCAGTACTTTGATTTTTTTTACAAGAACCACTTGGCCAGAACAACTGTAACTTATGTGAACGTATTCTGGGGTAGTATAGATTTTAAATTATTTAAATCATGACCCCCGGCGGTAGGGCGGGCCCACGATAGGGAGTCCAAGTTTAACATAGAAATATATAGGAAAAACCCTTAGAAATCTTTTAAAGAATCATTGGGCGAGAAAACTTAGGTGGTAGCATCCTGGGATAGCGTTGATTCTAAATTGTAAACATGATGGGCAATAAGACGGGGTCACAATAGGTATTACATGGGGGGCGGGGGGTAGAGAACGGGATTACCAAAGTTACTCAGGTCAACGATGTTGCTCAGGTCCTCTTGTCCTCTAAGTGTTGTCTTTAAATCTGAACCCAATAAATGTTTAATCTTTTAAGATCTTTTAAATCTTAAGCACGACTCTGTAAATTCTAACATTCCAAGTGAAAATACTTGTCTTTTATGATTCTATTGATCAATGGTTTATCAATTTGGTTCAGGGTCCCTGAAGGCCTACCGGTAATCAGATATCAAAGATGCGTTTTGTATCACCACAGTAAATGGAATCTATTACCAATTTTTGGTTTTGCATGGAAGGACAATTTTATTTTGAACGTTTTCATTTCTTGATTAATTCCTGGACTTGGACTTGGTCCTTTACTAAAAAAATTAAACTCCCCTTCACCCAAGGAAGCTTTTTGTCGAGTTTAATTAAAATTGGATTTTGGGAAGAAGTTAAAAATGTGAAAAGTTTACAGACGGACGGACAATGGGTCACCTGTGCTTTCAGCTCAGATGAGCTAGAAAGGTTTTTATCATTGCTACAGTCAAGTTACAAATAAAAGAATTACAAACATAAAACCTTACAAATAGATACCTTAGTATATACAGGTAACAGTGTTGCAAGATGCAAGCTTTTTGTAATTAACAACTTTAAAACATGAAAAGTTAAGTAAATTCATTAAATAACATCTCAAAATACAATGATCAATATTACAATACACAAAAATGTACCACTTGGTATCGAACATGTAATAAAATGTTAACTTCAAATCCGTTTCCTAGCGCTTTTATTACCTAAACATAAATAAAACAAATCTATAAATGAGATTGGAAATATAAATTCGTAAAACGCAGGATATGAAAAAATGATTTCAATAGGACTATATCCGATACATGGTTTCGAATACCGGTAAAAAAGCGGGAAATTAAAAATTAAGATTATCATTATATATCCTTTGATAGCCTGTTCATTTCCCGATCCTTTCACATATATCAATGTTCTAAAATTTCTGTATTTGAGCCTTATTGTTTTTCTTTAATAGTTTATAAATTATTTTAACATTGGCTGGGCTTGTCATTTACATTGTTTCCCACTGAGCGAATATTTATCTGTCGTATAAAAACCGAGAACACTCAATAAATTTTATTTTCTTAGTCTTTCGTCTAAAGTGTATATATCTTTCCTTCAAAATTTAAGTGAAGTGCTTGCAACTAAGAGTGGAGTTTAGCGCAGGATGCTTTTCAAGATCGAGGGTAAGAAATAAATCTTCATTTCTAATATATCTCTCTGAGATTTCGATAATAATTTTTCTAAAAAGAATTTTAACTAGCATCAGAGTGGTGAATTAAATCATAATATTAAAGCTTGTGTTAAATTTCAAACCGTGGAGGGTTCTTTCCATTAAAATGTATGAAATTAGTTTGTGTCTCTGAATGAATGAGAGCATTTCATTTTTGAGAGGTTTTAAATTATTTCAACTCATCGATTTTATGTTAATTATGTAAAATGAAATATTTAATTTCCTTGAAGTTCTGCTAATAATGATATTTTAGAACACCCAATGTCTGCAGTTTCTCCTTCATAGTAGTTTAAAATTTAAACAATTACATGTTTATATCTTCATACCAAAAATAAAAAAAGAAAATTCTTCCCCTTGTAAAAATAATTTTAAATGTTCAATATTTGATATGGAGTCCATACTTAGAATAGCTTGTATCAAAACTTGGTTTCATTTTTTACTTAATAGGGAGTCCTATTAAAGCTTCATGTTGGTGTTTTATCATACTTGCGTATTCCTTTCAAGAATGTAGCAGTCAAAACACATCCACAAAAGTGGACCCTTTTGTCTCTACAAAGATATCAACGACAGAAATCTCGAGTGTTAAAGACCCTACAGTAACTGTTCCTTCAAATTCATCATCTTCAACAGAGGTTGGTGAACATCACCAGAATATGTCAAGAAATTTCAACATAACAGACAAATTAGAGAAGTGCATGGCAAAAGGTTACCACATCATTGAATGCTTTCTTTTGTTAAATATCGAATTCCATACACCTGATTACTCGCTAGAAATTCTTCAGAATGTTTGCTCAAATCCCTCGGATTCCGCGAAGTTTGTTGGTCAAGACAGGACTACCAGATCATTCACTTCTGGAGTCGACGAATTCTTTTTACAACGTTTTCCACAGTTAGTACTGGCTATGTCTGCTTTAGGAATTGTATGTAACATATCAACTGTTGTTATTATCCTCCAGAACGCCAAGCTGAGAAAACCATTTTTCTTTGGCGTTTCTAGTCTAGCAATTGCGGATGTATTTTATCATGTTAGTTTTTTCCTAAATAAATTTCTGATCTCATCAGATGCATGTAAATATATAATGTTTCAAAAAATCATTTATGTAACCACATTCGCAACAAAGACATATTCATCTTTAAATTTAGTTTTACTTCTAGCATTGAGATATGTAATGTTTGTTGATCCATTAAAAAGCCGGGTATACCTCACAAATCGACGAGTCGCCGTTCTGTCTTGCCTCAGTTTGATCCTAAGCACTGCATACGGGATCCTGATAGCAGAGCTGCTCTGGTCTCTTTATGTATCGTACCTCCACTTCCTGTACATCTCTGACGATGGTCTACTCCTCTCTATTGTCGTCTCTTTTAACATCTATTTTCTCGTCAATCGCTGTAAAACGTTGAAATCATCTCTTGCTGTACGGAATTTGAAGAAGCAAATGATACTGGCAGTTTTGTTGATCCTTTTGCTGAGAACAACCGACTCCGTTTTTTCTATCATTCGGAGTATTCTTCGCGATCGATTAATGATTACAGGTCCTTTTCTTAATAGCAGTTTTAATGAAGACTATATGTTTTCACACGTAAGTGATGTGTTTAAAGTTATTGTTCACTCGGTGAATCCATTCATTTACTTTTTCACCTCTGGAAATGTCTTCAAATTATTGTTGTCTTGTGTACCATGTTATAATGTGTAAATCTGCATGATTAAAGATTTTATAAATGATGGGCTGTATTATTTCCAGTTTTACTGTAACTTGCGAAAAGGACATAATAAAATAGTTTTTTTCATATTGCCTTATTTGTATCAATGTGATACCCTCTTGTGCCCATATTTCGACGTTATATTAGCGTATTTCATATTAAGTCAACAACTATCAATTAAAATAAGTAAAGCGGTAAATGCCTCATTTGTATTCTTCTAATACAAATATTTAACCGATTAGTTTATCTATTTCTATTAGTGATCCATTAAAAAGTGACATATTAACAATGGACGCCTTATCGTAATGGTATCGTCAACAATCGATAATAAGCAATCATGAAGGACAAAAAATAAATTTTAGTGGAAATGAAATTATACTTCCGATCATTCCATTCCGAGATCTCTAGTTTTATCCTACATCTATTACGCCAACCGGGAATAGATGTATCCTATGCATTACATTGTATCGAGAATCTTTTAAGGAATAAATGAAAGAGGCTCGACCAAAGACTTCTAAAACGATTATATTTCAAGGAAAAAAGATGTCATTTTAAAGCAGTTAAATAATGATCGATATATTAACAAAATACGAGCTTGAAGCGGGGCTGGGTAGCCTTATCTTGTGGTAAAAGTAAGTAGGGTGCCCTGTATACGAAACAAATGCCTCTGCTACGACAATATTAGCATGACCTTGTGTCTGTCACTGACTGAATGAAACAGTCAACAAGTTCGTATACAAAAGGTTTTAATATTTCTTAGCAATTAAACAAATAAAGGAAACATGTTTGATTGTATGCTAACATTGATTGTAACAGTTTGAATATGTCGAAAGCTCCGATATTCGGTGATATAAACAAGAGAACATAGACCAACACTGCAAACTTTTCTGCCATTAGTTTATGTCATGAAGAAAACCAAAGGAGATGAAGCAATTTTGATTGTAAGGGGGGCCATAAAATTCTGCCCTTTTTTGACCAATTTGAGTCAGCCATCTCAAAAAAAATATAAGCAAGTAGCGTTGTTAACACCAAAAAGAGAAAAATACATGTCAACCCAATGGCCGTCCTTTTCGCAATGAGCAATACTATCAAGATGAAGTAGCCCCGTGGGAATCTGGGTTAGAATAGGTCCTCAGTACCCCCTTGCTTGTCGTAAAAGGCGACTAAATAGGGCGGTCCTTCGGGTGAGACAGTATAAACCGAGGACCCGTGTCACAGCAGGTGTGGCACGATAAAGATCCCTCCCTGCTTATAGGCCGTAAGTGCCGAGCATAGGCCTAAATTTGCAGCCCTTCACCGGCAAGGGCGTCTCCATATCAGTGAAATATTCTGGAGAGGGACGTTAAACGGTATATAATCAATCATGATTAAGTTCATATCCTTGAATTTTACTCCAAAACCAGTGGCCGAAGCCTTTCAAAAACTTACAGAGACGTAGGCAAAGAAACAAGACATATATACATGTAGGAGGAAACGAGCTTACTAGGGAAATATTTTCCTGGGCTACGGCCATGCGTGCCCTTGATGAATATCCCCTTGACAGATTTCAACCACTTTAAACATATCAAAACTCAAAAATCAGTACAAAACAGATGAAGTCGAACTAAAATCAGAGAAAATCTGAATGGCAACTACAAAGATTTCTTTATATCTAAAGTGTATGTATATTTAAAATAATACATCTTGGAGATCTTTGAAATGGACGATTAACATTCCCGTCCAACCAGACATATTCCAGAGTTAGGAAAGGTTGGTTGTATAATGTTTTACGTCTCTTTCAAGAGTTTTTCCACTTATATGGAGACGCCACCATATGCCAGTGAAGGGCTTCAAATTTAGAACTATACTTGGCACTCAGAGCCATTAAGCAGTGAGGGTTCTTTGCCAACGCCTACCGTGACCTAGGTCCGAAAGACCCGTGACTTTCACTTCTAGTTCCGAGCGCTTGGCTAGGGAACAGTCACTACCTATGCTAATGACCTTGTCAGCAAATACAGTTTATCATTGAGTCAAATGCTGAGTAACGTTTTTCATACCAATTGTTAGTCCATTATTTATACACTGAATTGAGGACAGATTTTCTCCGTTATTTCCTGATCATGACAAGGAGCACACGGCGGGTGTGACCGGTCGGCAGGGGATGCTCACTCCTCCATGGCACCTGATCCCACCTCCGATGTTTCGGGGGTCCGTAGTTGCTTTGCTCTTATTTTGTATTGTTTTATGGACTTTGAGATTGAATACTGTTCGTTATCTCCATATGCTTCTTCATTGTACTTTTTCACATGAGTAATGTTTCGTTTATAACTTACGCCGTATTTCTGCACAATACTGTTTCCAATCTTGGATACAACTTCTTACGGTCCTGATTCAAAGTTTGATGACAATTTGTTTTCAATCGGCTG
The DNA here is from genome assembly GCF_032062105.1 of Saccostrea cuccullata. Taxonomy (NCBI): domain Eukaryota; kingdom Metazoa; phylum Mollusca; class Bivalvia; order Ostreida; family Ostreidae; genus Saccostrea; species Saccostrea cuccullata. The sequence continues at coordinate 505 of NW_026939723.1, read as the reverse complement.
CTTCAGAAGAACTTTGTCACCTTTTTCGACATCACTTTTCTTCGCATGATACTTTTAATCTGCATGGCACTTTACGATTCCTTTCTTCTCTGCATCTCGGTCACGAATTTCCTGGTCCATGTCATCTGGATCATAATATGTAGTGTCCAAGGTTGGTAACCACGTCCGGATTTTCAGTTTGAATAGCAACTCCAATGGACTGACTCCTGTTGAAGAATGAGGTGTTGTTCTGTACATGGTCAAATAGTCAGACAGCTCATCCCTCCAATTCCTCTTCTCTACTTGAGCAATTTTAAGACGCTTAAGAATTGATCGGTTCTGTCTTTCCACCTTACCATTAGATTGAGGCTACAGTGGAGTCACTCGTCGCTGTTCTACGTTCTGTTGTTCCATGAAATCCTTAAATTCACCACATATGAAATGAGGACCATTATCGGTTACTATTTGCAGAGGTAAACCATGTGTTTGAAACATTCTGCGAAGACTTCTTATTATCCTATCAGTC
>NW_026939722.1:0-9563 GCF_032062105.1 Saccostrea cuccullata | reverse complement strand
CCCTGCCATCTGATTGGATAAAACTTTAAATGGCTAGAACTTCCTTGATTTTCAATCAAACATGATGGAATTCAGAGCATAGATAGACATTATAGACTCCTACAAAAAGTTATGGACATCATACACATGCTTGTACGTGCACTTCGCTCTGATTGGTTGAAACAGAAATCTAAACATCTTTTTTGCTTTTTAGCGAAATGCTTTGATAGTTAAAACATAGTCATGCATTAGGATATCCTTTAATTTGATAAATAATAAATTTCATGAAATCACGCGCATACATGTGCGCTGTAATCTGATTGGCTTAAACTTTAAATTGTCATAACTCCCTTGGTAATCAACCAAAAAGGATGGAATTTAGAACGGAGATAGACATAAGGGACTCCTACAAAATTGTATGGTCATCATGCATATGCATGCACGTGCATAGAGTTCGTCTTATTTAATGAAGCTTACAGGGACTAAGGCACCAAAGGGAGTTGGGGAGCGTTTGGGGAACATCTGTAACGGTTCCCGTTACAATTAGCCCTAGTTCAGTATTGCATTTATACCAAGGTCGTATCATATGAAAATATATCGGTCCGTCAGGCCCTTTTTGATATTTTTTAATGAAAGAATTTTGTGAGGCTTATGTCGCATCTTTTATAAAACGATATCTGAACAAACGACACATGTGTTAACGGCCATTTTAAAGAATGTAGATAAAACTGGTAGCTATAAGTATGTTCATAATCAACTATATTGCTTAGGTATTGGAGGTGGTAAGATGAGTTTAAAATGGAGAATGCATTGATAAAATCAGATAATGACACTAACAGTTTGTTGAATGATACGTAACGAATGAAAAAAAATTGTTTGACTTGAATATGTTAGTGTTTACTTGACATATGATTTGTAATGAAGAATATCTCACAGAGGTATACTTTTCAAAATACTTGGTCAGGTTTTTAAAGTGCAAAGTTTTTCCAGACACTCATTTGTGTTAGAAATTGATGTATGTATTACATTGTATGTATGGTGAGTAATTTTATAATCATCAAATAATTTTAAAGAAACAATACAAATCACTTGCATAATTTTGGAGGGGGAAAAACCATTTTAAGCTTTTATTACCTTTTATGCGTTTTCGTTTTGAGTTCGTTAATTTCCTACATAGATGATCACGTGTTTGAAATCCTAAATCTTCCATCCATACGTATATTCATGCCCTGTTCTCATTTTACATGATTATCAAAACGGAACATCATGAGGAAAATATTAAATTTTTACCAAATAAAATATATATCCTTTTTGAATTTATGAAAAAGTTGTAAATATTAGTGAAGCATTTTAAAACAAGTCATATAATCTACCACATTAGTTTCTAGTTTTAAAGTAAGCTGTCATAACTGCCATGGGCGATGTCTGTAAGGAAAAAATATTTTTTTTGATATTATTTTGTTGAAACTATTTCCTCAAGATCTGAGTATTAGTGTGTGCTACAGAGTTCTCAAATAGTATTTTCTTTGTCATATTTATGCCTTTTTAAAAGAGGAGTTTTAAAAAATGATTTAAAAACATCCATTACTGTAACATTATAAATATCTATTTAAATCACTGGATCAAAAATTGAAAATATGTTAATAAAATACTTCTGATGACTTGTTTCATACCATTTGTTATATCTTTGATTTGATACCGAATTTGACTTCGCAAAGTTCTGTCTATTTTTTGAATACACAAGGTTAAGGGTGGTTGTTACCGGTAACAGGGAATGTTACTCCTTCTAAGCACCTGTTCCCATCTGTTATTCGGGTGTGTTTTTACTAGTATGTCCTCTTTATATATTTGTATTATTCATAAATGAGATCGATCACTGCTGGTTACCTCCACTTTTTATATAAACATCAGTACTTGGTCACAGCTGTTATCTTAGTTGCAAAACATAAATAATTTTCTTTATATCTGACTTCCTGGATGGATAACCAAACTTAAAACTACCCACGGCTAAAAAGGAGCTCGTCATATAACGAAACTAATATTTTGGTCCCAGATTTTATCGATGGGTTACATGTTTTAGGTTTTTAGCTAATTTTTTAAGTTGCAAATATAGTAAAAAAAATCATTGCATTGATAGATTTATAGGTATATGAAATTATCAAAAAAGATAATAACTTAAACATACATTTAAATAAATCATTAAAAAGTTTAATTATTTATAATTGAATTGTACGATGTTGCCTTTTAAGGACAGGTAATCCAGGTGTGAAAAATGACCAACTAAGTCCGATTATGAGTTATCGTTTATAGGAATGAATAGGCTACTTCAGCATTGGTATTGTTATGTACAAAAAAGGGTTCCTTACATTGTGTTGTACACAAAAGTGTTGACCAAAAGAAGGCGAATGTCTTAACTCTACCTGAAATAACGGGTAAATGAAAGGGGGAAAAAACTTATTCAATATTTTTAACTCTCTTTGTAATTTTAAGGAAAAAAATATAATGACATAAATTTTTTTTTTCGCACTTTTGCAGTTCCTATATAAATATATATATTTTTACAAGTAAATGCAACAATTAATTATCTTATTTGTGTTACCTAGCACGAAGAAGAACACTAGTATAAACATTTAATCAGGTTCGAACTGGGAAAGGTGATTTCACTTTTTTTTTAATTAAAAATGTTCTTAAATTAATTAAACGGTGTCTGCAACTATATAGAAATAAGTGTAACATTAGTGCTAAATTTTAAAACCACTGCATTTTATTGAAAGCAAAGAAACACTTGGAAAATGCTAAAAACTGACTTGCGTATAAACAGTTATATCCTTTTGCCTACTCTAAGAAGGATATGGAGATAACAACAGTTTTAAATCTAAAGTTCATAAAATAAGACAAAAAAGAGCAGAGCAACCCGTACCTCCAAAACATCAGAGGTGGGATCAGATGCCATGGAGGAGTGAGCATTCACTGCCGACCGGTCACACCCCCCGTGTGCTCCTTGTCATGATAATTTTCAGCAACGAGTTATCGTTCATAACAGCGAACCCTAGCACAGTTTAAAGGCCTCATGTTTGTTGTAATGACTTGATATTTTCTTTTTCGGGTTAACGTTTCGTAAAAGTAGTTTTCATTTGTAAAGCCCAGCTCTTAAACAAGAATAAGTAAATTTAAATAAAGCTTCTTTTAGATTTATAGATGTCTCTTGTTCTTTTTAACATGGTTTTGAAAAGTAAACTTTGAGATAACTTTTATTTATTGGGTAAAACAGGTCCAGCACAATACCCCGATAAAGGTATAAAGCTTGATAAAGCTATATAGGTTTATCAAGCATTACAAAACCTTGATCAAGATATTTTATGTAATGAAAATTATAAAAATAAAGAAATTAAATACTTAAAGTCGAGTTTTTTATTTTTTGTCAGTGTATCTACTCTTGCATGAAAAGCATCCTGCTAATAAAAAGTTTTATTATTTTCCCCCTTTTGCCACCCTTTTCTGTTGAAAATCATAAAGTCTTTCAGAAAGATCTGGAAAGGATTTTTCACAGGACTGTTTTAAAAGAAACACACAATAACATTTTCCCGATTTACTGCGAAATTTATTTATAAAACCGGTTCTACCCTATTATCATTCAATGGGTCAATCCAAACCACGTGTCTTGAATTTAAATCCCAAAAAAATTTAAGGTTTATTTGGAAGCTGCGAAACACCTACGTAAGTGATCACAGGTTTGAAATTCTAAACCTGCTATCCATATGTTTATCTTTTCCCTGTTTTTATATTACATGACATATTTGTGAGAAAAAACTGGATTTTTACAAAATAAATCTGTACTCTAATTTAAAAAGTAAAAAAAATTGTTTATATTGAGTGAAACATGTTTATAAAATGCCAAACATTTACTACATGACTTTAGTTGTACTTGTCTTAAATGAAGCATTCTTTACTCCGCATGCGCAATGTCAGTAAGGAAAAATATTTTTTCCAATTGATATAATTTTTTGAGATGATATCGCCGACTCCGAGAGGTTAAAAGGTTTTAGTTAGTTTTACTAAAAGTATCTTCTTCTTCAAATTATCGCCCGGTGGCTTTGTGGTTGATTTGCTATAAATTCGCAATGTAAGGAGTCGATACTTACGTTGCGAGTTTTAATCCGTCTGTGGGGCATGGAAGGTCTTTAGATGAGACTATAGAAACCGATGTCCCGTGTGCAGTGGGGGTTGGCCGAAAAAGACCCCTATCTCCAAAGCCCTGAGTGCAAAGTTTACGACAAAATTTGTAGCTCTCCATATCTAGACATAACATATACATAGGTTTATCTTTATTTATAAGAGCTAATGCTTTTAAAAAGTATAGGTACTATGAGCAATGAGTTAAATAATTATAAATTAATGGGTTTAGTGGGTCTTTGCTTAATCTGCTCAAGTTTAATTTTTTTCAGCATAAAATATTGCACAATATACAGAATGATCAGTTCATTTATAAATTCTACAATTTATAAATATATATATAGCTAAAATTTGCAATTTTGAATATTTTCATTTTACCAGACAAGGGTTTGTCAATGTATGATAATATTTTTTGTCCATTTCAGGTTTAAAGCATCTTATTTTTACTTAAAAAAAAACTTCATGTTACGAAAATGAAATAATTTCTTTTTCTTGCAAGCTTGATGTCCCTCAAAATAAATAAAAATATCTTTAAAAAAAAATGCAATCGTCTGTTGACTATATTCACTGAACAATGGTAAGCTTTTTTTCTCCAGAATATATTTTCATAGACACAAAGATTAAGCCTACTTATCAACTAATATTGGCAAATGTGCTAAATACATTTCAAAAGATTTTCACTTAATGCATATCCCGATTTTTAGAGTATTTTTCAAAAGTATTTGCAAATAGAATTTTCAATCTTTAATATAATGAACACATCCGAATAACTGTGAAATGCGATTTAACTATGCCCCTTTCCTTGCAAACTTATCAAATTAGATCAAAAATATTGGAGAGGGGATCATTATTAGTAATTGTGTTACGTTTTCTCGCACTTATACAAATTCATTGATTTAATTGCTTGTTTTTGGGGTTACTTTAAGATTTTCTATGTAAACTTTAATCAAATAATATTTTACACACAAACTACATAAATTACAAATAATTGCATATTAGATAGAAAACAAAAACACGTCATTTTTTAATATAGCTATAAGTGTAAATACAATCAACAACTGGTCTATGACACTGAAGACATATAATTGAGATCTTGAAAATTTTCATTTCCTTATAAAATTTTACAGCCGTTCACATTATATTGGTAAGCTCAGACCTATTAAAATAAATCATCATGTCTCAGTAAACCAAGATTCAATGTATGTAATTTTTGTTATAATTCATTTTGCTTCAATCAAAGAATATAAAAAGGTTTTTCATAGCAAATATGAACAACAGAAGTTTATAAATGTTCTATTTTTCTGTCATTTATATAGTTAATTATAAATTTGAAAATTTTTTTCCCATGTCAAACATGCAGCTCATATTGCTTTCAGTGTGCTCCATATGGAAAATATTGCATTTACTTCTTCCTCCCTATTGTTGCGTCGCAGAAAAGTTTAGAAAATAACCAAAGTTACCATGGTCTCATGAATGTAAGTAAACCAAAAATTTGTGAATTTTTTAAAAAGTTGTAAAAACATTTTTCACACCTTTGCAAGCTCCAGTTGAATGTTGATTACAAGTTTGAGTTAACAATAAGTGGCTTGACATTGACATACACTAAAACAACGAAACGGTGGATGCAATCTTTTTTTTACCACACTTTAAAGTGCATTTTAAATTACATATCTTTGCTATATACGCACATATACTCATATACATGTATACATGTATATCAATGACAGAAAAATTATGTTAGAACTGCGCAGCTACAGCATTTAAGAGATGATAAATGCATTGAAAATGGTGTTAGTTTGATTCACTGATAATATGGCTACAACAATTTGTTTCGCTTTTTTCTTGTCATTATCCATAATTCTTGAAAATTTGATTTTTCATATGGGTGTCTTCCTGAGGCCATATGTTTATTTCGTCCGCCATTCCTCTGTCATACAATTTTGAATAACATTTATATTAAAATAAATGCACCATAATGCATCAAGACAAGAAATTACTTAGTAATAATCATAAGAATATATTAATTACTACTTTTATTTGTTGCATCGCATCGTCTGATTAATAAAAAAACGCTTTTTAAACCCACTCCAGCAAATCGGGAAAAACTATTCTGTTTACAGCTGAGTTTCCTCGTTAATATTATTCCGCTGAGCACGGGGTTTGGCATGTGCATATATCTGCTGTGATAGATCCGTTTATTACTATGATTATATAATAATTTTTCATGGAACAAGTCTTGATAATTTGTTGGTTTTTTAAAACTCAAGAAAAAATGATAAAAATGTCCTAAACATATGTGTTTACGGCGGGTTTTTTTTCTGTGGCGATAGAAGTTTTTTTCAAATGGGGCACTGCAAGGAGGATGCTTAGCATTTAATTTGAAAATGTTAAACAATATGCGGTGCATAAAAAACAAATTGTAATTACATGTCTTACATTCGACAAGTTGGTTGTATGTCTTTTTTTTTTAGAATTAGATAGAAAAAATAGCCAGTTATAGGATTTTCTTAGGCACCTTACATAAATAGCTAGATTGTTTGCAATGACCCACACATTGTAGGGGGTAATGTTTGGACATAAAAACACTCATGTCTCATTTGTTGGCAACGTTGTAAGCTCTCGCTCATTGAACATACAAAGCTTAATAGAATATATTTAGTTGTTTTTTTAGAAATTTGAAGCGAGCACAATGTTTAAAAGAAGGTCCATTCATAGGCTATGTCTTCATCCAAAAAAAGGGAGAGGCTCCCCCCCCCCCCCCCCCCCCCCCAAAATCCTGTTTTTTTTTTCAAAAAGTGAAAAGATTTAAAAAAAATGCATTACTAAGTATGTGATGGAACATGTACTAGCCTTGTAAGACCACTTGTTATAAAAATATTTTTGGTTGCCCTCTCTCCCGATGTACTGCTAATAAATGGCCCAATACACAATATTTTTTTTTTTTTTCCGTCAACAATTACATGTGCATGTATGTTTATATTTTAAGGCTTTTTTTTCTCACCTATAAATACGGACTTGATAATTTTTCCTTGAGTTGGGAGGACACCAAACGTCATTTTAAAGATAGTATAAAATATCTAATTATGTTATTTTTTTCTTTACTTTGTAAAATTGTAATTTTGACAAAAAGGGCAAAAAGAAAAAAAAAGTTTTTTTATTCATAAATCTCCTAACCCAATCTGAATTTTTCATTCCTTTTCAAATGTTGCTCCGCTGTAATGAAAATTGTAAATACATGTTTATTTCACACAGTATGGGGGTGATCAAAAGGTAAACGATATCTTAGTCAATTGATAGTTATATTATTGTTGAAATATTCAATTATTTTTCAAAGTGTAAATTGGAGGTCTTTGATAGCATATTGCTGAAATTAAAAAAACATCCCTTTTAAAACTTGCTTTCACCGGGCAACATTCAATATATATTTAACCATCTGCCTTCCTTTACTAAAACAATCTATCCAATCATTGATTGAAATTATAGGAAGTCATTTGTCTTAATAAACTGTGAACAAATTCTTATACGCTACTTCAAAGGCATTCCCAAGATAAACCATAAATATTATAGTCGTTTGTTGAACGTCTAATTTCTTTGTGTTTCATTGGTGATAATTAAAATTTTGATTGATGATATAAGTTATCTGTGGATAACTTACAAACTCTAAATTTTTAACTTTGATGGTGCTCATTTTTCCTTACCTGGAATCAAAGAGTTTAAGATTATTTTATATCAATACGTACACTATTTAACAACTGTTCAATAATAATACTTAATAAATTTCTTCAAGGCACACTATAACACCTTTCCTCGGTACCTTGTTTTGAACTTGAAAGTATCATTTAAAAGTGCAAAATTTAGACATTTTCTCAACAAATGGTTGTAGAGAGAACATTAATGCACAGTTTGCATATTTTTTTGAATTTTTTAAGGCTCTGGTGAATTCTGTAGCTGCGCAGTTCTAAAGAGCAAATCAAAAGCATTTTTCTGCAAAAGTATGGATTATATATTCACAACATGCATTCCGTTATGCATATTTATTGTATCTTTATCATAAGGATTTAAAATGTGATCAAAATATAATGTTTTTAGCCATTTGAAGAAATGTTGACATTTTGTTCTCACTGCACTAAAGGCGGCCGGACATCCCCCTTAAGGTATGTCACTCGTGAAAGTTGTTAAATCAAGGATTTTTTGAGAAGTTTATTTTTGAAAAGTACTCATACAGTGTATCTCAAAAGCGCAGAGAAAATAGGGGATCAGTGTGGATCTTTCTGATCTACGGTACAATTATGCTGACCTTTTTTTTGCACTTAAATTTTGACTTTTTGGATAATTACTTTAACCCTTATTATATTTATCAGATGTAACCATGTCAATAAATATAATCTTATTTTACGTAAAATGGTTTAAATAATATTTATCATTTAAAAAATCTTGCGAAATAATGTGTGTAAATTTTTGTGTGACCTTTTTGCACTAAAAAGTAACATGTTTAGGGGTATTAAAAACCAAATAAGCAATAAAATATTTTCTTATATCAAACTTTTTCTGACTTAAGTGCTGATCAGTCACAAGTATTGAGTGAGTAGTTTAAAATAATGAAAGAAAACGGTGGGGTCAGTGGTGTTAATTTTGAAATATTGGTCAAAATATGTGATTTTCAGGAAAAAATTGTGTAAGTTTTACCATGACTTTTTTTCACATATCTTCATATTTTGGCAAAAATTGTTGAGGGAAGGTGTAAAACTTGTTCTAAAAATATAAATTAAGACCTATATTAAATATTCCTAGCAATATCTTCAAGAAAAATAGTCACCGAGTAAAAATATGGGAGGCTAAAGTTCCACGATGTTAAATTTATTAAATGTGCAGATTTGCTGAGTTTTCTGCTAAATATCCTTCCACCACAATAAATGGTCTGTCATAAATCTGGCTCCGGGGCCATAAAACTTAGCCAGCTCACTTTCGAGCTCAAAATGTGAGACGGTCTAGGTTTTTGGGTTTAGTCTCACTTTAGGTGTGCCATAAAAATTTGCCTTCTCGGTCTCAGTCTCACTTTCTTGGTTTGGTCTCACTTTTGAGCTAAAAAAGTTAGACCACATAAAAGGTGTCTAATTTCATAATTTTTGGTCTCACTTCCAATATGGCGTCTTCGGCAGCGAGATTGAATATTTTCAACATCATTCAAAGGCAGAAGAAAAGCTCCCCGTTCGCGTGATTTCAGGGATAGAAGTAATCCATTGGAGGATTTGGAGCCGAATGAGATCTATGTTAAATACCGTTTTGGCCTGCTACTATCATTTTCATTGTGGAATTACTGTACAATGATCTTGTAAGACCAACGAAACGAAACTCCACCCTGTCCCCTATTTTACAAGTGCTGATAGCCCTACGGTTCCTAGCCACTGGAT
>NW_026939721.1:0-9264 GCF_032062105.1 Saccostrea cuccullata | reverse complement strand
TTTTTGAATAGCATAATATCCTTGATTGCATGTAAAATTTACAAATACAAAATGTACTGTAGACTAGAAAGAAAGAAGAAAAGCCTCAAGAAATATGTTATCATATGAAGAGTATATTGAATATTTTTACTGAAGTATATAAGAAAATTAACCATATGAAATATCATAATGTTATAAAATGTATTATAGAGAAACTATAATTTTTAAACCCATTGTAGAATAAGCCTGTTATTCTACAAATCTTATCTGGGAGACAATAAATAGACTGTGTTTGAGCTGGAGGTGAGGTCTCCCAGATATATAAGGGTACCTATATACAAGTATACATATGATAATCAGCTGTATTTTTATGACTTTTTTTTCATTGAATTTTGATAAAACCTAAACAATCATACATTAGATAATCAGCTGTATTTGTTAATGACTTTTCTTCAATTTGATATTTTGTGATAAATTATTCCATATGATTTTTACATGACAAATAGAAAGAATGTAAATGTTTCAACTTACCAAATCAAATGCACTGTGTCTAACATGTATATGATGTTTTGTTTTTCTAAATAAAATTAAAAAAAAAAAAAAAAAAAAAAATATTAAGTATTCTGAAAGAAGCTGAAAATTTAGGAGCATTTCTTAAATATAATGCTCATTTTACAAAAATATTGTTATTCAAGTTGTGGTTATTACATAATTATACTTTGGAATACATTTTGAAACACATAAAGGTAAGGTTTGCGTTAACAGGGAGATAACTCTTGCGAATCACCAAAGCGTTTGAAACAGGCAAATTTAAACCAGCGATGCTAAGCATCTCCGTAACGAATTTCCTCTGTCATACTTGATGTTTATTGTCACTTAATCTAATGTTAGGACTAAAAACAAAGGACGTTTTCAGGAGACAGTCTTATAACAAATCAAAGCATAGGAATCTTAGAAGCCTTTGAGATTAACGTGATGCATGTGGATGAACCAATAAAGGAGGACTTGTTTATTTTCGATACGAAACGTGGCAAGTTGCACAGCAATTCCGATCAGAAGAAAGTCATTGACGCATTGTGCTGATGTGTGTTTCTCGCTTCACCACTACACTAAAATTTTAAGTGAGAATGGGAAAGAAAAAAGACCTGAGAGTATCCTGTAAAGTATTATGCTATATGCAGTCCGAACCGGGAAGAAAAACGATGAATAAACGGTACAAGGATGTCAGGATTTGACTGATATCCCAACATTGCCAAAAAATTAAAAAATGCATTCATTCAAGAAGTTATGAAAAATAAAATCCTTGCTGTTTAGGCCTCAGAACAGGTATTCAATTGTTCAAGTTACTTTTTTAAATGAGGTTTGATTTTAATAAATATCCCATTTAATAATTAATAAAAAAAAGATAAAGATTGTGCATGACAAGAACATTAATTTTCTTGATCAAGCATTTGAATTTCACTAATTCAATCTGTAAATTTTACAATAATTTCATATTGATTCTTCATTCATAATACTGGAAATTTATTCATTTCATTGAGTGAATGAAACTCAGTGCAATTCCTTATGCTATTCAAAAAATGCAATTCCTTAAATGTTATTGTAAAAATGAACACATGTGATTTCAGATCATGGGTCATTAATTGGAATAGATAAGAACCAAAAAAGTACTTCAGTGTTTCCTAAAAAGATTTGTGCCATCAATCAAAGTAGAGGTCATCCCATATCAGCTCAAGAATATTAAAGAAAGTTGGATGGATCAAGCTAAGATGTTGAACCAGACATGGCAAAATCAATGGAGATTTGACTTGTTATACCCAATGCATATTTTTATATGTTTATAGATTATAGAAGAAAATTTAATGTTCAACAACATCCTTATCTAGTATATACATGCTGTTTTCCATATATTTAGAAAAGATGTGTATCATTATGCAATGATTGCAGTTCATGCTCTGCTTTTCCATCTTTGAATTTGTTTTCAGAAAAATAAATGTATACTACATAGGTATTAATTGAAGGTTGCTTTTGTCTATACTTATATGTAACAAATTTCTTAAAAGGGTTTGTAAAATTGCAAGGAAATTAATACATGAACAATTAAGATTAATATTTTTATTCATTAATTTTGTTCTTCCCAGGACCTAATATGCTCAAATAAGTGTTTCTGAAAACTGAAAAGTTTTGTATATAAAGCTGCAATGAACATGTATAATTATATCTACTGTAACAGTTTAAAACACGACACTTGGCAATTGTAAGGTTGTTAATTTAGTAGGAATGATAAGACCAATTTAGTAATCTAATAAAATTAAATTTTTTTCACAAATACATGTAGTTTATCTTAAAATTGTTTACATTTATAGTCTTTTAATTTTTTTTCATGTATTTTGATAAAAAAAAACAGAAAATTTTGTTATATTTATTATTTAAACTATTATTTCATGGATATCAAGGAAATATATCTATCACTGTAGCATTGTTTCTTTTACCTGTTCTTGACAAATATTTATCATAATGACAGTGTTATGTCATTTTGCAGAATTTGCCTTTTCTCTGAAATCAGAAGTACTCTGTAAACTCATTAAAGTATGAATTGATGTCACTTAGAATTCATCTTTATTTTGTTCTGTCTGATATTTCAATTTAAATTCTAAGACTATATCTAATCCAATGATTGAGCTAATGTCCATGAAGTGTAGAAATAGGCCATCTTTAAAAAATGTTTGGTTGTCGGCCTCTCCAGACCGACTGACTTAAATGACCAGACTGAAAACTTTTTTTTCAATGCAGGGCAGTATTTTTTTTTCTGTTTATTCCTCTTATCCCCCTTAAAAAATGCTGTTGAAGATTTTCTCACCTACTGACCCAATAATTTTACCCTGAGTCAAGAGAGGGCAAACAAACATTACATTAAAGATAGCATCTCTACTATTCCAAGTAAAGAAATAATTTAATTATAAAAACAGCAGCCTCGTGGATGCAATGCTTACAACATTTCACTCAAAGAATGGCATTCTTGTATAATGACAATCACCATCCATAACTGAAGAAAGATATTTTGCTAAAAAGATGTCTAGAAGTTACTACATGTTGGAATAACTAATCAGCATGAGGTCAAATTCATAGGCATTTGGTTTAGTTGCAACATGTTCTGAAGTATGTTTATATACATATACATGTACTTCTAAAGGTGTTGCAGTATAATTCATGGACAATTTCATCAGAATATTCAGATGTAAAGATTGCCATTGTCATGGATTATCCGCGGGTTTATGTAACGTACGTTAACGTTATTGTTACGTCACAATACTGTACGTTATGTTTCTATAGTTAATAACAGAGTCTAAATAAACCACTATACGATCAAGACGCATTTCTATTCTTTCCACAACAATTTTGGTGCCGTGATCGACGGAATGTTTACATAATATACGCACAATGGAAGGAAGACTGAAAGCCATACGAGCCGGTAACAGATCAGCGGTGACGAAACTTTTCGGACGATTTTTGGACTTGAAAGAAAATACAACCAGTGAAGTAACGGAGGAAATCGAAATAATTAGAAAGTCCCTAACGCAAAAAAGACAAACTCTACAAGAACTAAATGAACGCATATTAGACGCATTATCTGAAGAGGACATAGAAGAAGAAATCACTAACACAGATGAGTATATGTACGAATTAGATTGCAAAATTAAGAAAACAGAAAAATTTACGGAAAAAGTTTCATGTAAAACTTTGAACGCCAGTGCTGAGTGTTTTGTACCCGCCTTAGAAATTCATGATAGTAACGTAAACACATCAGCTGCAATCAACTCAAGTGAAACGGCTTGCGAGAATATTCTAAACAATTTTCCTGCCACTGATCTCGATGAACAAAGTAACCATGATTGGCAGAAAAATGTTTTGTCATTACCATCCAACCACGCTACGAATAATCATAGATTACCGAAGCTAAATCTTCCAGATTTTGACGGGGATATATTACAATGGAATACGTTTTGGGATTCATTTGAATCAACAATTCACCGCAACCAAACTTTAACACCAATTCAAAAGTTTTCGTATCTCAAGGCTCAATTACAGGACGCAGCAGCACAAACCATTGCAGGATTTACTCTCACAAACGCGAATTATGAAACCGCCATAGACCTACTCAAGGAACGGTTTGGTCAACCCCAGAAAATTATCAATGCACACATGAGAGCACTTATGGAACTGCATGCCCCGAGAAACGATGCCATAAGTTTAAGAAATTATGGAGACTGCTTGGAATCTCATGTCAGGAGTTTAGAGTGTCTAGGACAAAAGCAAGAGATGTACGGAGCTTTACTTATTCCAGTCATAATGAACAAGTTACCAGCTGAAATCCGGAAAAACATTGCACGTGAGTACGATGGTGACAACATTTCGCTACTCAATCTTTGTAAAGCTATAAGCAAAGAAGTCAAAATCCTTGATACAGGCCAGATTGAAAACAGCGGTGGATTCCATGCAACAGCAATGTTTCTTACCGGAGCCTCAAAGAAACAACGCCATATTCATAATGGACACAACCAGAAAACAAAAGATTCAACTCCTTATGTCGAAACAACAGAGATAAAGAGCCGCCCATGCATTTATTGTTGCACAGAGAATCACTTTCCAGGGGATTGTAAGAAAGTTACAGAAGTAAGTACAAGATTCGACATCTTAAAACGGAAGAAATTATGTTTCAACTGCTTAGGAAACCACCGCGCCGCAGATTGTAAATCCAGCAACAGATGTAAAAAGTGCCAGAAGAAACACCACACAAGTATATGCGACATGAAACTAACGAGGGACAGAGACGAGCCCACCAAATCAACAATTGTCAACATTGTAGGAACGAGCAAACCAAAACCCACAGAAATGAACGTTGAACAACGACATAAAAGTGTTTTATGGAAATCAGCTTCCACTCCGATGAGTCGGACTGTGGACTCCATTCAAAAACGTAGCAAGCTCACTAACGAGATACAGCAACTTAAGTCAGAGCTGAAGACTAAGACAGAAAGGACGAACGCGTTGGAACAAGAAAATGGTACCCTGCTAGAGAGATTGTTACAATTCAACCAACAAAGAAATTTTCAGACTCGTGTGGAGAATGGGATGAAGGATATGATGGAACAGATGAATAAACTTGCGCACGAAAACGGACACTTGCATAACGAGGTTCAGGAATTAAAGGACCAGGTTGTTAATATCAAAACCTACAGCACTCACTCGGAGCATCCTAATGCTAGTCTTCAGTCACGATATGATTACGCTCAAAGGCAAATAAGTGAGCTAAATATCAAAGTACAGACACTTGAAAATCAACTACAAACCTCACAGGACCCCGTGAAAAGTAGGGAGAAGGATTACACGTTCGCCGTAAGGATCCGTGATGACACACGAAGGGAAGAAACTCAGATGACAGAAAAACGTACAGAGGCTGAGGAGAAGGAAAAAGAAAAATCACAGAAAAAGAATCTCAGGGACATGGCAGAGATAATAAACAAAATGCCAATCTACGGACTCGAAACATGGAGCTGGAGAAATCTAACACAGAACTACGTCACAAACACTCCGAGGAACTCATACAGAGGAGAGACGGATTGTTAGAGTTGCCACTTTACGGACCAAAATGGACTTACCAACAGACCAATTGTGAAACTATATCCAATCGAAGTGAATGAGAACGAACTTAAAATACTATCGTCTGATCGATTGTCAAAAAGAAAAGCCAAAGAAAGAATCCGTGAAAGGACCTCTCAATTAAGTGATTATGAACTTGTTTTTATTTTAAATTTCAGTGAACTGTTAATTTGATTTGAACTTTCTAATATTCTAGTATAATTCATTTCGGTGCCCGGAGTGTCATGGATTATCCGCGGGTTTATGTAACGTACGTTAACGTTATTGTTACGTCACAATACTGTACGTTATGTTTCTATAGTTAATAACAGAGTCTAAATAAACCACTATACGATCAAGACGCATTTCTATTCTTTCCACAACATTTTGGTGCCTGCCCGGAGTGTCATGGATTATCCGCGGGTTTATGTAACGTACGTTAACGTTATTGTTACGTCACAATACTGTACGTTATGTTTCTATAGTTAATAACAGAGTCTAAATAAACCACTATACGATCAAGACGCATTTCTATTCTTTCCACAACAGCCATAAATACTAGAGTTTTTCCATGGAATAAATTTTTAGACCATCAAGTAGCACAGGAGGAGTTTTATTTTGAATATTTTTGACCAATTTATGACTAAAACAATATCAAAAACAACATTTAGTCTTTAACATTCATCATGACAATTTGATATCAATGTTGTCTTTAAAAGTGTAGAAAAAGCCTGATTTTTAAGTTCCGAACACATAATATAGCCCGTTTCCATGGAAATAATATTGGGGACATACAGATTTTTTTAGTTCAAATTAATGAAAATGATCAAATTAATAACTTCATGGATTTTGATGGAATCGGTAGATATGTAAAACGTTGGTTTTTATATTTTTGTTGCCATGGCAACGGTTTCACTTTATCAAGGAAAATTGAAAAATCTTCTTTTTTACCCAAATTTTCACATTTTTGATAAAGGAAAATTAAACGTTTAAATAATAGAAGCATGAATTATACTAATTCCGGTCATTTTGATAATAAAAGTTTGATAATTTATAAAATAAATCAATTTTTTCAATGAAAATAGTATTCGAGGTGAAATATGAAATACGTTAAATTTGGCGTCTTTTACTCAAAAAATGAGACGGGCAATATCGGATATTAAATAATGAAATGAAAATAATATATGAGGTGAAATATGAAATACAATATCTTTGAAAATGATATTAAATAATGAAGCTAATCTTCCTGAATAAATTGATATATAGCATGTGTGCATAAGAAAAATATAACATATATCATCTGTGTTCATAATAGAATTGTTCTCCTTCAAATCTTATAATGTTCTCAAGTATTACACTAAAATTTGTATTGCACATTGTCTGTGGAGAAAAAAAAAGACAAAACCAAAAAAACTCATACAGAAGAACTTAATTCATAAGAATAATAATCAGGGTTACATTAGATCAGTTCAAGGGAGCAATAACATGAAAGCACTGCAACAAATGTAAAAGTGAAAGTTGGACTAACTGGGTAATTACAATTAAATGCATCAGTGAGCTAGTACACAATAAGATATCATTGCAGATGAATTGTTATTCAAATGATTAATTTACATATAAAAATCCAATTAATATAATCAAACAAAAAAGAACATTTATAGATGTATTAAAAAGACTATGTGATGAATGTCTGCATGATACATGCATTTAAAATACTGTAGATCACTTATGATATTTTCCAACACCTTATTTTTTTAGCAAATATCTACTATATATATATACCTCAATATGAATAATGTTTTTATATATAATCTTTATGAATGCTGTTTTATATTATCTTTATCATGAAAGAAACAAAACTTTAGAACTGGTTATCAATTACATATTATTATACATATAAAAGGAAGAAAATCAGTCTTTGTATTATTTTGATGAAATCATCTGTTTAATCATCCCATTCATCGTCATCGACATCCATGTCAGAGTCATCAGAATCATCATCTGAAAAAACGATAAACGATTTAACATAAAAAACACAAACAATGATTGATGTATGTGATACTGCATCATATAAAACTGGCAAGAAAAAATAATTCCATTTGAATGCTGTCAATTCTTTATTTTTATTGTATGCGTGTACAGTAAAACACAATTATAATAAACACACTCATAACGAACTGACACAGCAAACTGATTTTCATTACCTGTGACCTATTTTTTAATTGTTAACTTGATGGATAGAATGAATTACGCTTGTAACAAGTAAATCCATTCCAGCAGGTACTTCGTTATAAATGTGATTTACTGTATATTGTCAACCAGGAGAGATTGAAAAGGGTTAAAATGATGTTGACAGTATCATACCTGATCCCTGGATTTGGCCTTTACGACTTTGCAGGGCCTTGGCAAGAGCTCCCACAATTCCTCCCTGTTCTTCTATCATGACAGGGCGAGCGTCGTTATAACAAGACTAAGTTACAAGAGGCCCATGGACCACATTGCTCACCTGAGTACAATGGCTAGGAAAAAGCACAAATCAGATCAGAATTAAAAAGTTTACTGGGGGGGTGGGGGGAGGGGGATTGAATTCTAATACTACTTGAGAATGCCTCAATATCAATACTGCATATAACTTCTTGAGAAAATTTTTTTTAAAACATTTTGTTTGTCTACAGTTAATTCTCGATAAACCGCCACCTTTTGTAATTTAGAAATCATGGCGGTATAACGAATTTGGCGATGAATTGAATTTCCCATCTTTTAGAAAACAAGAAGTAGAGTTACCGTTCACAGAAATACCATTTAGCATTTTTATTTTTATTATTACATGTACATGTATATAAAAACAATTTAACATATTTCTAAATTAAACAAATACTTCAAGAAATTTTTATGTACAATTTCGCTAAAACAAAATGTCCAGCTATGAAATAAAGATGCATGTAAATCTGCATGTCTGATATTGAAAAAAAACATGCTGGGTCGATTGTGGTGATATATTGCCGACGGTATGCAAAGTGAATTCTTGAATAAATTCATTGTTTGTTGCATAATTGTTAATGAAAGTTCACAATTTATACCGTATAATAATTTTTTAAAGCAAACTTTGCATTATATTTAAAGCAGAGATCATCAAAATAATATCTCTACTTTCCCACCTGAACGGTGAACGAACGCTGAACGAACGGTGAACGAACGCTGAACGAACGCAGAGCGAACGGTGAACGCAACTTGGTGAACGATGTGTGAACGGTGAACGGTGAGTGAACGCAGAACGCGAACGGAGCGCGAACGCGAGCGCAAAGTGAACGGTGAACGAACGGTGAACGCAAGATGAACGATTTATTCGGAATGCCTTTGGTCTTTTCCTTGCATTGAAATTATTCTTTTATTCTATAATTTAAATGTCATAAATAAATTATAAATAAACAATAGATAAACAAAAGAGAAACAAATAAACAGATATAAATAAATAATAAAAATAAAATTCTCCACAAACGTTGTTTAAATCGATATCTTAATAACATAATTTTAATCGCCGTCAAACATGTTTTTGTTACCGCGTGTAGTTAAAAAATAAATTAATCTTCTATAGTAAATAATTATGATTATTCTTTTAACTATTACTGAGACAAACAATAAATA
>NW_026939720.1:0-9391 GCF_032062105.1 Saccostrea cuccullata | reverse complement strand
ACTACTGTTGTAATAGCTAAAGAAGCTATCAATGTTGACCGCGTTTATTTAAGATTGTCTATTAATTGAATGATGTTGGAATATTGTCCGTATCTTAGTAATAAATCGTCAGAAGATTGTACATTTGTGCCAATTGGTTCCTCAATTGTTTATTGAGACTTAATTTTGTGCTTCAATGAAATTTCGAAATTAAAGATGGACTTATCCAACTTTATTTTTAGTGCAAAGATGAAACTTGAGGTACCTACGGTGTTTTAGGCACTTTGACGTTATCATCCGTGCGCCGAAGGGCGAAAAATTTATTCATGCGGACAACTTGTCCATGATTTTACGGGACAACCCTCGTACATGTCAATGCGCATGCACAATCTCAGTGCATAGTCACAACCTTTTACATCTTATTTTTTTTTGTTTGAGAAAATTATACCCATTTTTAGCTTTTTTGAGCCAAAGGCTCAAAGAGCTAATGCTATGGCCATTTGTGCGGTGTGCGTTAACTTTTTAGAATATGGGCCATAACTCAAGAACCCCTTGGCCAATCAGTACCAAATTT
This sequence comes from Saccostrea cuccullata, assembly GCF_032062105.1. Classification (NCBI taxonomy): domain Eukaryota; kingdom Metazoa; phylum Mollusca; class Bivalvia; order Ostreida; family Ostreidae; genus Saccostrea; species Saccostrea cuccullata. Next base: position 8,838 of record NW_026939720.1, on the reverse strand, counting down.
GTCACAGGGTATCCTTGGCCCAAGGGCTACCATTAATACTAAAAAAGGGTTGCGACCCTTAAACAAGGGGAGATAATCAGGAAAACAAAAACCAAAAGTACTGGTTCAAAAAATCTTTTTCTCCATAACCACCAGGCAGATTTTACCAAACTTACATACAAGGATCAGGATATGTCGAAGATTAAAATTTCACGGGGAATTACCCTGGGGCAAAGGGCGTGGTCTCAAGGTCACTTACTATGAGGACTAGGATCATCAATTCTTGTAAGTTGATGCATCTTACGACTTCACATCATGTTAACCAAAAGTAGGTACGGTGACCTTTTTTTTAAATTTTGTGGGGATTTGTTTTCAAATTGATTTTAAGGCATATTTTGGACACTTTAAGGCCTATGATCATCAAACTTTGTCAGTTGATGGATCTTGGGACCTCAAACAATGTCAACTTAAAAGTAGGTCACCATGACCTACTTTCTGAACTTTATGACTTATCCTTTTAAAAACATTAAATCCCATTATTTCAGACACTGGGAGGTATAGAATCATCAAATCTTGTACTTTGATGCATCTTGGGCCCTTTAAAAACATACTTATGGAAAAGTAGGTCACTGTGACCTACTTTTTGAATTTTGCTGACATTTGTTTTCAAATTGTTTAAAACGCATATTTTGATTACCTTCAGACCTACGATATCAAACTTGGTCAGTAGATGCATCTTGGGTTTTTGAAAATGTCGACCAAAATGAGGCACGTTACCTGTTTTGCATTTTATGGCTATATTTAAGTATCTTGGGTATTTATTGGCTTAGAATCATCAAACTTTGTGAGTTGATGCATTTGGGTTTTGGAAGTGATGCCCAAAAAAGTAGGTCATGGTGACCTACTTTTGACATTTTGTGACTATAATTAATATCTCTGGTATTTATTGACCTAAAATCATAAATTTGTATTATCATTTTTGGGTTTTTGGAACGTAAACCCAAAAAAAGAGGTACACTGACCTACTTTTGACATTTTATGGCTATATTTAATATTAGGCACTTATTGGCTAAGAATCATCAAACTTTGTCAGTTGGGGCATCTTGGGTTTTCAGAAATGTGAAAAATAGGTCCAGTGACCTATTTTTAAATTCCCAGGTACGTATAAGCCTAGAATCATAAATTTTTGTCAGTTTAGGCACCTTGGGTTTTCGGAGAACGTTGACCAAAAAGCAGGTCACAGTGACCTACTTTTGACATTTTATGGCTATATTTAATTATATCTGGTACTTATTGGCTCGGAATTATCAAACTTTGTCAGTTGAAGCATCTTAGGATTTCATTGAATGTCCTACAAGACATAGGTCATGGTGACCTAATTTTGAATATCTCTGGTACTTATTGGTTAGAATCATCAAATTTTGTCAATTTAGGCATTATGGGTTTTTGAATAACGTCGACAAAAAGTAGGTCACCGTGACCTACTTTTGACATTTGATGGTATATTTAATTATCTCTGGTACTAATTGGCTTAGAATCGTCAAACTTTGTCAGATGATGTATCTTGAGTTTTCAGAGAAAGTTACCAAAAAGTAGGGGTGACCTACTTTTAAATACTGTAACCAATTTTATTCGCGTGCGAAAATTTTTTCGCAAAGCGAGAGCCTCGTCATCGCGAATATTTCTCGCCGCGAACCGGTTCTTAAAGTCTATGTGTCTATTAAAAGAAACCTAAATAGGCTTCATCGCGAAAATTAATCATCGCGAACTAGTTTACCCCCGGTAAATCGCGAAATAAAGTCGTCGCGAATAAAAGTTGGTTTACAGTATCTCAGGTACTTATTTAATTAGAATCATCAGTCTTTGTCAATTAATGTATCTTGAGTCCTCAGAAAATTTCAATCAAAAGGTAGGTCACTGTGACCTACTAATGGATTTTAAATTATATCATAATATCTTTAGTCTAAACTGCCTAAATATTATCAAACTTTGTAAGTTGATGCATTTGGGTCTTATGATTCTAATAGAGTTGGAGGCTTCTAATAGAAGTGATAGATTGTACAATTTATAAGAAGAGCGATTCAAGGCCCTTGAGCCTTTGTTTCCTGAACCCCTCATATATTACGCTTCTTATTCTGGAAATGGTTTCAGAAAACATTCTTTTTCAAAACACCAATGAGTCGATCATGTGACGCCTTGCATTCGTGTCCTTAAAGCAGGTAGTAAAAATTCAACTTTGTTCAAATCATGACCCCAGGTCTGGGCCACAATGGATGGCCAATGTTTTACATAGGAATATATGGGTAAAATCTTTAAAAAAGGCTCAAGTGAGCTTTTCTGATCACTTTTGTCCGGTGTCCATCTGTTTGTCTGTCAGTTTACTGTCCGTTTTCTGTTGTTGTAAACTTTTCACATTTTCGACTTCTTCTAAAAACCCCGGGAAATTTTAACCAAACTTGCCACAAAGCATCCTTGGGTGGAGGGGATTCAAGTTTGTTCAAATGAAGGGCCACGCCCTCGTTCAAGGGAAGATACAGGAACTTCAACCTTGAAATCTGCGGGGCCGAGGAAAAATTTGAGAGATCAAGAGTTTGGTTTTTTGGGTTTGTTTGGCTGGTTTTAGAATTAGTCCTACCGGATGTAATGATTTTTTTGCAGTGCTAACTTTGCACACATGGTTTTTATAAAACAGAGATATGATTTCATTTTTAGGTGAATATTTATTAGCTCACCTGAGCCGAAAGGGTCAAGTGAGCTTTTTTGATCACGTTTTTCCGTCGTCCGTCCGTCCGTCCGTCTGTCTTAAGCTGTCTGTCCATCTGTAAACTTTTCACATTTTCGACTTCTTCTCAAGAACCACTGGGCCAATTTTGACCAAACTTGGTACAAAGCATCCTTGGGTGAAGGGGAATTTAAATTGTTAAAATAAAGGGCCAAGTCCCCTCACAAGGGGAGATAATCAAGAAAAGACAAAGATAGGGTGTGGTCATTAAAAAAATCTTCTTCTAAAGAACCACTGGGTCAGAAAAGCTGAAACTTATGTGGAAGCATCCTGGGGTAGTGTAGATTCTAAAATGTTAAAATCATGACCTCTGGGGGAAGGGCGGGGCCACAATGGGGAATCAAAGTTTTACATAGAAATATATATAGAATAAATAAATAGAAATCTTTGAAAATCTTCTTCTCAAGAACCACTTGGCCAGAATGTTTAATTTTTTTATTCTTTATGATACGGACGTCATACTAAGCATTCGTTAAATGAAAACGACATTTTACAGCACCGCGTGGTACATATAGCATTGTGATTTTTTGAAAGACGTGCATTGAACAGATATCTGTATGTATTTGTCCAACAACAGTCATATTGACACTGAGGCTGTTTCTGGATTTTCATATTTCGTTAAACTTTGACATTGACTCGAAATAAAAACTAAATTTACTAAGTGTTTCATCTTGTAATCTGCAATTACAATTTCTTAGTGACACTGAGGTTCTAAATTATTGTAATACAGTCGATGATAATTATTTTAATAGCATATAGGCAACATAAGATTAATTATAAATCAATTATCACCTTGAAGTATAAGTGTCACCTGAGGGCCTGGGGCCATTAAATGTCCAGGTAAAGTTGCTAATTATGTAACTTGTATACACATAGCCACTTCGAGGTATTGAGGGTAAATTTCAAAAGAATATGCATAGCGGGACTGCATTTTAACTTCGGGGGATCAAGGGTTTCGAGAGATCAAGAGTTCGAGAAATCAAGAGTAAATTTGGTTAGTTATATAGGGGAAAAAATTGGGACCGGAGACTCACTTCGAGCGATCAAGAACTTCGAGAGATCGAAGTTTGAGCCATCAAGAGTTGCCTGTAATTGGGAATTAATGAAAATTTGGTGGCATGTTTTAAAAATCTTCTTCTCAAGAACCACTGTGCCAGGAAAGATTTGGTGGCTATATTTAATTATATCTGGTACTTATTGGCTTGGAATCATTAAACTTTGTCAGTTGAGGCATCTTAGGTTTTCATTGAATGTCCAACAAGAAGTAGGTCACGATGACCTACTTTTGAATATCTCAGGTACTTATTGGCTTAGAATCATCAAATTTTGTCAGTTTAGGCATCTTTGGTTTTTGGATAATGTTGACCAAAAAGTAGGTCACCGTGACCTACTTTTGACATTTGATGGCTATATTTAATTATCTCTGGTACTAATTGGCTTAGAATCATCAAACTTTGTCAGATTATGCATCTTGGGTTTTCAGAGAATGTTGACCAAAAAGTAGGTCATGGTGACCTACTTTTGAATATCTCAGGTACTTATTTAATTAGAATCATCAGTCTTTGTCAATTACTGTATCTTGAGTTCTCAGAAAATTTCAATTAAAAGGTAGGTCACTGTGACCTACTTATGGTATTTTATAATTATATCATAATATCTTCAGTCTTAACTGGCTAGATATCAAACTTTGTAAGTAATAATGCATTTTGGGTCTTATGATACTAATAGAGTTGGAGGCTTCTAATAGAAGTGATAGATTGTACAATTTATCAGAAGAATTCAAGGCCCTTGGGCCTCTTGTTTAATTAAATTCTACTCACGATAAATGTGAAAATCTGTTGGAAAATATCAAAGCATTGCAATCTCGTCACGAACAGATGACAAACACCTCAATCGGCGCTGTCGTAGTTCAATGTAAGCTGTCGCCAGTGTCTCCGTGTTTACAACATAAATATGTCTTTAGTTAGTGAAATCGAAGATTGAATGTTTTTGATCAAATTTAATACTTGTTTGCAAATTATCTGGCTCGGACAAGTGTCTCCATCCATCGGATCCATCCATCCCTTTCAGGCGACCGAAATTCCTCCAACTTTTTATCATCAAACTTCGGACGTGATTCTTGTGTCTTTTCAGCATTGATAATCATTTTTCACAATTAAAAATATTCCCAGACAACAGTCTGTTCACTATTACTGATCACAAGTAGCCTTTAACAAAATATTCCCTTCAAATAGAATCCTTAGCCTGATGAATTCGAAGCATAACCGCCTTTCAAGCCGATTTACACCTTGCGCACTTTTGTCGGAAATCTACGGCAACCTGTTAGTGCAATATTTAAATCTGAATATATTTAATTTTCCATCTCAAATGTATATATAAGTAATAAATAACAAGTTTATAAACTTCAATGGGAATGAAGTGGTCGTACGTGATCAAATCTTCTGAGAAGGCCTTCGGCCTTCACAGGATTTGATCACATGACCACCCACTTCAATTCCCATTGAAGTTTATAAACTTGTTATTTATTTCTTAATTGTTGATGTCCCTGGCATAGTCTCCTAACTGGACAGTGATTCCCTATATTTCCATTTTTACTTGAAATACCGTATAATCCCTATTAACTGCCCCTGCCCCTATACGCACCCCCTGGGTCTTTTTTCAATTATCAGAAAATATTTAAGAGCCCACTGTACAGTGATTAAAATTATCTAGAATCGTATCAAAAGTCTGCCAAAGTTTGATGAAAGTGAAGTCTATAGGCCCTATTTCACTTCTCTGCCGCCATATTGAATGCAATATTGCAGTTGATGAAACGGGAGTTGGTCAGCATGGTCAGGAAACAGATTTGTGTGGATGTTAAAATAGCAGAGGAATTAAGTTGAGTTGCTTAAGAAGTTAGATTGTAATGACTGAGGGACGATGTCTGTATCAGATGATGGAGTACAGATCTATGTGGCAATGCTGATTTCTCCACGTGGTTCAGATGGGCTGTTTACCATGTTTACGGAAGTGGAGTTCTCGGTCTCGTGAGGCCTCGGTGGTATTGGACAGCTTTACGCTAGTGACTTGCTTTTGATCCGAAGATAATTCATTATTTATTTTGTTTGTTGAAAGATATATCATACCTAATTACTTAGAAAACAATTAAACAAAACATCTATTTTTTTCTTTAGTGTATTTATACGCTAGTGATATACATGCAGGTTGACATTTGACCTTTCAGTAGTATGTATTTCAATAGAGAAATACCACAGGTATTACCATGAAATTAACAAGATCCACTTTTGTAGTGTTTATCATAGAGAAAACAATTGGAAATGGAAATATATGAAAGTATCTTCAGGTAGTGTAGATTTAGATTTGTTCAAATCATGACCAGGGGCAGAATGGGTGGGGGCACAATTTTTAAAGTTTAAGTTTAAAAAAAATTGCAGTTAGTCAGAAAATATTCAAACATCCTTTATAGTTAGTTAGTGTAGATTCAAGTATTAAAGTTTTTCAACACATAGACCCCTAGAATGTAGATCCAGGGGCCACTTGTGTATTCAGTACTGAGCCAATTTCTATTTTTTCCTAGCCACATTACTAAGGTGAGCTTTGTGGTTCATGGGCCTCTTGTTATAATGTCCCCTGCTATTTCAATTCTAAGGGACAACCCTTTTTTTCAGAAAAAGTTGTTTCCTCATAGTGATGTAGCATACAATTCTCAGAGCTTATTGCTAATATTTATCAAATTGAATTACCCAAACTATTTTTAAAACACTAGGTATGCAAAGGTAGTGGGTTATTGTCTACTTTTAAATATTTTATTATGTAGATTTCATTTTCCAGTGATGTTTTCAGGTTTTTTGATAATCTGCTCAGTAAAAATTTCTTTTCTTTTATTTTAGAGTCCACAGGACAGGATGGAAAAGATAGAAAAAATAAAATGACTTCAGGGGAAAGCACTTCTTCATTTGGAATGCAGGAGAATAATAACCAATCAGGAACAGCTGTTAAACAATGGAGAATTAAAATAGACAGCAAAGATCATAAAATATTTTTAGAAGAACTTAATTTCAAAGATTACTTCATGGAAAAGAACAAATCAAGGACGGTGGACTTTAAGTATACAGATACTGGGTCAGAATTTTATTTGGAAAGTTGTTGTTCATCGGAGGACAAAAATAAAATTGAAGAGGAAATGAATCTGTTCCTCTCTAGTATAAAGTCACAAACATTGCCTTTAGATTCCAAAGTCCTTGAACTTCTTTTTACAGAAGAGGGCAGTTCTTTTTTGAAAGATGAATTAAAGAAAAGAGAATCTTTTGGACACTGGAGACGTGCAAATTCAGGAACTGTACGTATTTTTGCACACCCATCAAGTATGGAGAAAGTATCTAGAGCAATAGAAGAATGTTTCATTCAAGGGGAAGTCTCTGTTCATGAGTTGGGGTACTTTTATTTTACTACACCAACATTTCAGAAATTGAAAGAAAGAATAGGAGACAAAACTTTGAAAGTGGAAAGAAAGCTAGGTTTAATTTCTTTTGCAGCAATAAAACCTATAGCTGATGAGATATTTTCAGAAGTGAAAAAGTATAGAAATCCTCAGTGTTTAAATGATTCAATATTTACCCCAACACAGCTTAAAGCAATTAAACTATGGGGGAAAAAATTGGAATCCTTGCAAGAGAAAAAGATGGCATTTCTGAACGAGTTGCATTCAGAAGGCAAATATTTGGACATTGACACAAAATTATTGGATATGCCAAAAGTTAAAAAATATGTGGATGCCATGTTGAAAGAATCAAAGTTAATGCCTTGTATGAAGCTGAGTCGCGCAGTTGTTTGAATATTATAGCGTGTAATCAGAATGAAGCAAAGAGAGCTGAAACAATTTTGAGAGATGCTCTTAAAACAATGGAATTTGGGTATACAGATGAATTAAAGGAAAGATTACAGTCAGAAATATTTAAGAAGATGGAGAAAAAATATTGGGAAGGCAAATATTTATATGAAGGACTAAATACAGAAGACGTTGTAGTTTTACTGGCAACAAATGACATAATAGAAGCTCTATCTGATTTCTTAAATGATAAAAACCCAACAGAATGGGAAGAAAAGTATAAAAGAAGCTTAAAGAAAGCTGTAGAGACAGAGCTTGTCATGAACCATGAACAGACTGATTTTAATGAAAAGCAACTTGAAAGAAAATTTCACTGCACAGTTTTGAGGAAGACTCTTGAACCACAGTTGGCTAACTGTTGGATATTGAAAAATGAGAAAGATCCACAGAATTCACCATATTTCCGAGTTCATCATATTGCAGGACATGCAGAGTCCTTGATTGTTGATGTAGTGATGTGTCCCTGCAGTTCTTTTTTATGGCCTTTAAATGAATGTTTTCTACAATGTGGTAAGTACATATAATATATTTACTTACGTGTCATACAAATTCCAAAAAATTACCTTGCAAAATCATGAGGGAAAATCCTACATGTTCATTATTTTATTAAATTGTTGATCTGTCAATCGGTCTGTCAGTCAGTCTGTCAGTTCACTAGCTGCAGAACTGTAGCTCTCCGAAAAATATGTATTGACAGACGGGAGAGCGACAGTGCCACCCATTGAAAAAACTGTATATCTGTTGCACACAAAAAAGTTCTGTTCTGATTAATTCTTCAAATTACTTACCTCAATTGCAAAAAAACTGGATTTCAAAAAATTTCTTACTCCTCTATCAAGTACACTCGTAGTTTACATCTGCACAAAGCGCGTTGGGACAAATTATCTTGCAAACCAAAATGGCAATATAAATAGAAGAAATTTTCGAAGATCTGAATTTCAGGGCCATGAGGGCTTTTAAAAACAATTATAAAGCTTTCTTTTTCACAATTGAGGTAAGACTGTGGAAGAATTAAGAGCAGATGATACAAACAAAAAAATCAGGATGCCTGGATTGGTACAGACCCTAAACCGTGCTAATACACCACTTGCACGGTACGGTTCGATACGCTTTGTGCACGGAACGGTACGCTTTGTGAACGGAACGGTTCGTTTTGTGAACGGTACGGTACGCTTTGTGCACGAAAAGG
>NW_026939719.1:0-9567 GCF_032062105.1 Saccostrea cuccullata | reverse complement strand
AAAAGGGAATATACCTCTAAAAATTCAACAGTCAAAATTCGACATATAGAAGTGAAACATCATATTTTATTTAGATATGTACCAAATCACATCCAATTATTGTTAAAACTTAGGAAAATCATAAATATTCATTTGTCAAGGAAATATTTGAAACTTCTATTTGAAAACAATAAAAAATTGATGTTGATTGTGTCAAAATCTGTCAGAAAAAAAACTCAAAATATCTTTATTTTAAATTTTTCTCAAAATCTTTTCTGTTTATATGCTATTTTTTCTTCACAATTATTTTGAATTATATCTTATGTTACCAGAAAAACATACTTTATTGTGGTTGACCAGAACATTTTTACAAAAGATCCTTTTGAACACCCATACCCCCATTTTTGGAATATCTATTTTTTTTCAATTGTTCTTTGCTAAACTTATAAAAAAAGTAAATTTAAAAAGATGATATAGGCTTAAAATGGAAGATAAATAGATCTCAAGTGAGTTTGTTTAAAAAAAATTGAAAGCTTTAGGTCCTTAACGGCAATTAAGAATTCTCTGTCTGTGTATGTACTACATTTCATATATAAATCCTATGGACAGAGTGCAAAGAGGTTATTCCTATAAATAAATGCTTTGTGTGCACAATGACACTATAATAATAAATAAATACTTGCTAAATCATTTTTAATCATCCGAAAAGATTTTATTTCAATAGAAAAGGATAATCAAAATTTTATATCAGTGTGTAAAATTAAAACCGGATTTTAAAAGGGTGGACCTGCCTTAAAAAACACAAAAGGTTTCTGGACTGTTTCAAATTGGATATGTCACATGTATCCCTTTTGTTTACGAAATGCAATCCAGAAAATTTAAAAAAAAAATCAGAATACAAATTATCCAAACGCGTTCCCTAAATCATTTTATCAAACTACCTTTTTAAAATTCATCAGAAAACAAAGGCTCGTCTTAAATACCAAAACGCATATGCATATTTTAGATGGCAAAAATTACAATGTAACACATTTAAAAAAAACAGAACAAAATATCGGCGTTTTTTTCTACATTTCAAAAGATTTATATAATTTAACGTAAGTTTAAATCTTATATCACTACTGCCCTGAAGTTTATTGAATTAGAATGGATAATTTAATGTCATTAACGAACTTATTTTAAATTTTTTTAAAAACATGTACATCTAAAAACATTGGGGGTGGGGAAGGGGGCTAAGATAGACTGATCGCTGCCAATCCCTTTATAGGTCAAGATATGTCAATAAAATATATTTTCAGTTAAATGAAACGTAGTGGGTTAGACCTCTCAATGTGTCTTTATGATTTATTGAAATTTAAAAATTCTTTGATAATGTCTTTCTTGGCAAAGTTTAAGCATTCTAAAACAAATGCCACTGTATTTATCCGTCTTGCTTTTCCTTGAATCTGAAAAACCTGAATCTTTCATGCATTTCCTTCCGTACGAAATTTAGAAATAGCAATTTTAATCATTTTCGTACCTTTTATAAACATTTTTTTTTAATCCAGGAAGTCAACTGGGGCCTTCCTTCTGCCTTCACGCTAAACACCCTTAATGCTGAAAATTCATGTTCTTCACCATACAAACACAGAAGCGGATCCAAGTACTTAGTCAAGTTCCTAGATGTTAACATAAACTGAAACACATTAGTGAAACCAAGTTCCTAGATGTGAATGAACTGAAACATACATGCATTAATAAGTGTGATACCTATTTGTTTTCCTGGTATCATATTGATGCTCTTAGGTCGATTTTAAGAGAGTTTCCATGGTTATTCAGTATAATTTCGTTATCACTAGTGGCGCAATCGATAGAAAATCCCACGGATATACACATGAACATGTAATTCTGTCTGAACTATTATTGATATAGGGATATTGATTATTTTCCCGTTGTTAATAAAAAGTACTTCCAAAATTTATACACGATTTAATTTTTTCTTAGTTACATCCCCTCCTGTCGATTATAAAAGTATTTATAAATTTCTGATCCGCCTCCGTATAAGTGTCTATAACAAAACATCTAATGCGTTATGTATATCATTCACGTACATGTATATAATACATGTATCAATCGCGGTAAACATTGTTGTGAAATACGAAATAATGTAAAAATGGTTATAATACTTATTTGCACTAGGAAAACCTTACAGGGGGTGACAAATCCCATTGCCCGACGCCCGAGGCTAGTGAATTTTAGGTGGGCAAGTGAAATTTTATCAACCACTTGCCCACGGGCAAGTGACTTATCAAAAATAGAATTTATTTGTAGGCCATAAATTTAAAGCTGGACGTAGGGGCTTGTATGATTTACTCAGCATTTGTCTTCCTCTTTTTTTGAAAAAATATCTATAAATCCAGAATTAGTTTAGGTAGGGCGCAAGCAAAAATTCAGGAAGGGCAAGTCAATTTTGACCATGTACTTGCCCCTGGACAAGTGCCTTAAAAATCTATTTGTCAGCCCCTGGACCTTACAAGTTCTGCTTTAAGGAAAATAACATAAATTATATTAATATATCCTATGTACTCTTTCATCTAATAATATTTAAAAGCTTCTAGATTTTTTTCGAACACAAGTATTTAAGTTATATACTAGTATACATAAAGAATTATCATATAAAATAACAGTTTTACAGTAAAATATTTTTCTTTTTCTAAAATAAAGGACATGTGGATTTCAACGTACATATAAAGCTGAAGAAACATCGCAATTCTCTAATTACCTTAATTAACGTGTTTGAATTAAATCCAAAACCTTCTCGGATCATTGTAGCACTTGTTTCAATACATAACATGGTTTGTATTTGTGCAGGGTAGTCTTTTATGTCTGTTAACTGTACCGTATTGGGTTTGCACCTCTACTGATTGTGTCAGTACTCCAAGAATAACAAAGAATATACGATCAAAAAAGGCTTCCTTACCAATGGAAGTAAGTCTTGCTATCTTGTTATCTTATAAGTTGAACTTGTGTCAGGTCTCTCATACATACCATCGCTATGTAGCATTATTTCCTTAGAGTAATAAATTTAGACACCCCCACCCTCCCCATTTCTACCTGCAAAAGTGTTTTTCTTAGACCGACCTAAAATTAAGCATGTTAGAGGTTGCAGATATGTCCATTTTGTTTGAAATGAGAGAGGAACCACTACATTCCCCTATAAGTCAAAATTTACACATTTTAATTTGTTTAAGGTCTAATTTAATTTTTTTCCCTATCCACAAAGAAAGGGGGTAGATCCCCCCTTCCCCGGATAATGATCTTTGAAAAATAGATATATCCTCTTTAACTAAACACACTCCCTCCCCCATTCATGTAACAATAACAAGTCTGATAAATTTTTTTTTAATTGTTCCTATAAATAAAATATATGCTAAACATATACCAGATTTCAATTAGTGGTATTTTCAGTAATATTTAAAGGAGCTGTTTCTGTTCTAAGTACCCCCTCCACTCCCAATTAACCCTTTCCCATTGTCCTTGAACAACGACTTAAGGACCGGTATACACGGCGATTTCTACTTTTTGACATTATCTCCCCAAGATTAATCAGACAGCTACTGTGAATGACTTTAGTAACTGATATCTCTAATTCAGGTCTTATTTTAACACCGACCTTCCCCCCCCCCTTAATTATAAAGGTATACACTGAATAAAAACGAATAAAAGTAACACAAAATGTCTGAAACTTTATCCTTTTATGGGTTACTATAAAGGAAAAATTTAATTGAAATTAAAGCTGCATGAAAAAAAAATGTAATGACGTTTACTGACTTTGACCCACTTTAAACTTTTTTTTCAGATTATAACAGTGATAAAGTGTTCCAGTTGAAAGACAACCTTACTATCACTAGTTTTCGGATTCATTTAAATCGATCTGAATAACATTTCAACGAAATCGTTTAGTCCTCTATATGATTTTCTTCTTTTTTTTCAGTGTAAGATTTTTGAATGATTTAAATTGACCTGAACTCGTTGAATTCTATATTTACAACAAAGTAAAGGGATGGTGATGTTAAAAGAAATTGATAAAACCTTAAAGAAAAAGAAAACTTTTTTTAAAAACTCTATATTTAAAAGGAATAATATGTCTCATCTTTTAAAGTAGCATGTGAACATCTGTTTTTATTTATTTATGCACTGATGATTTGTTAAAATCAAAGCGTTAAAGAATTTTACGGATATGTATTAAATCAATTAATATTTTTTGTCGAAAGGATGGGAGAATATGCAATGCAAATAAAAAATAATAAGCTCCGAATATATATTTATCATAATTTAAATGATAACTTTTTTAATAATAGAAAAAATTCAGGATAGATAATACCCTTAATTACAAATTAATAGTTGGCATCTAAAGAGATTACAGACAAAACTTGAGAGAGAGAGAGAGAGAGAGAGAGAGAGAGAGAGAGAGAGAGAGAGAGAGAAAAGGAGAAAGTTAAGAGAATAGTTATTAGGAGAGAGAGAGAAAAGGAGAAAGTTAAGAGAATAGTTATTAGGAGAAAGAGAGAAAAGGAGAAAGTTAAGAGAATAGTTATTAGGAGAGAGAGAGGGGTTTTACCTTTACTCATGGTTCCTGAACTTCACGCTGATTTTTTCTCAAAATCTTTAAAGGGAAAGGTAGTTTCTGCGTGACCCAGTTTCCAGAGGTGGAAGTAATTATCGGCCAATTCCGGGGTAGTTAACCTATAGTCAAACAGTATCTATAGTAATACAACACTGCTGTAATTATCAAGGAGGTAGGCGCTGTCTTTCATTATCATTAAAAAAAGATCACATGGTCTATTTAAATTTCTGAAGAGTGTTCAATTTCATTAAGTTTGTATTAATTCCCCGTACCCTTTGTTGTATCTAACAACCCAACCTGGCCTGTTTCACAAAAAAAAAAAAATTCTAATAGAAGAGTCACCGAGTCTTTACCTTATCAGGCGGTAACTATAAACCTTATGTAAATTTTTTAGAAGCTTGAGTCAACATTTCTCACTGATTGAAACTTCGCTAATCATGAATAGCCACACAACAGCCTCAAAGCAAATTCTGTTAACTAGCCGTCAGTTTCTCTTATTCACATATTAGAGAGGTTGAGGTCTTAAATTTGTACGCGCACGTGTATTTGTACATATACTTAGACGTACACGTACACGTTTTTGTAATTTGTCTATTAAGATTTTTATGACGTGAAACAGGTACGTGTATATCACGATCGATGTTTCTGTGTGAACTATTTTGAAATTTTTTAGTAGTATCTCTTTAATAGATATCCGTTATTTATTTATTTATTTTTTATTTATTTATTAATTTTATTTACTTATTAGTTCATTCAAATAACTACGCCTGGTCATGGATCGCCTGTTTCTGTCGACTGTAAGTTCATAACTTTGTCTTTAACCCTCATTACCCCTGTTCACTCTAATGAAACGTTTACACGCAAACACGACACCTTCTTTAGCATTTTTTGTACGCATACAATGCATTCATAGATTTTTTTTAGGATAGTCTTCCAAAAGAACTAATGAGAAAGATATTCTGCTCAAAACATAAAAAAAAATTCTAACATTCTGAAAAGTGGAGTTAGGTGACATTATTTAGTGGGTAATAGAACCTGAAGGGTAATAGGAGATGGCGATTTGTGTTAATATTTTCCGTGTTCAAGTCAAATTTCCACAGGCTATTTTTTTTTAACAAATAAAAGCGTCTGTAAGTCACTTTTAAATTTTTATCAAGTAAATCAAATGTAGGTCTTTTAAAAGGGTTTACATCAAAATGATTTAGATGTCAGATATACAAAAAGATGTGCGAACAAGGTCTACAGAATGCGGCAATGCCTATATACATGTATCTTCAGCTATATAAAAAAATTAAATCGTACTAATATGGTGAGTTTAGTATTTAAAATGAAGTTAGTTTAGTATTTAAGAGCCATTCTCTGTAACGACTTGAAATTTTATATAGGAGCTGTGGCACGCATAGTCTCAGAATTTCTCCAAACTCTCTACGATAAAAGTCATTGATACCCTAAACTGAAATCAGGCAAAAATTGGTTGCTATGTTTTATAGTTACCATGGCAACATGTCTTAAAGTTCGAAAAATGGCATTTTTTAACATGTTTAGAGCCCCATAGTAAACATTTGCGGCAAAGCAAACAATTGGCAATGACTATTTCCAAAAGTTGAAGGTCAGATGTCTGAAATGCATGATAAACATGTTTGGTAAATCAACTATTACATACGTTACTATGGTAACAAAGTATACAAAAGTAAAAAAAATATTCATTGAATTTTATAAAGTCATACAGGTAAAAATAAAAAGCAATTATGGGATGAAATGTGACCTATAATAATAGAAAAAAAGTACCATGAAACATATACCATTAACAAAATATGATATTTCATTTTGGTTGGCAATGGTTACCAAGGTTTTTATACCACAGAGAGCCTTCAAAGTAACAATCTGTATGTTTAAATTTGATCCTATCTTTTAAAAAAGCACATTTCCTCATAATTAATGATCAATTTTTAAAGACGTTGGTGTGTCCTAGTTTTCCCATTTGAAAAAATTCAGATTAGATTCTTTAAATAGAACGTTGCTATGGAAATAAGCAGAAAATATATGCTTAAAATCCCGAAAAATATTTTCTTTCCTATGATACGTACCTTTTAATGTAGATTCCCAAAACTTTTATAATTGATATTTATTAACAGCTAATCTGACTTTTAATTTTGACCATCGTCCAATCTCTAAGTGGATGCAAGAAGTTGGCACACAGGGTTTAATATTGATATAAAGTTCACAAAATCGAACATTTTCCCTTCTTGGTAACCATAGCAACAGTGTTGTTTTCTTCATCGAATTTTATCAATATATGATATTCAACTTCAGTTCTAACAGATCTATTCAAGCTGAGTCCTTTAATTTGTTTCTTGATTAAATGGCAATTTAATTCTTAATGCAGCGAAAAATAATTCACTTTTAAGCACTGGTACTTTGTTTCCATGGTAACACTGCAATGTAGAAATTATACCCAATTTTTCTTATGGTTTTGGTGTTGCAAGGTCCTAATGATGCATACTTGCCAGTCTTGAATTTTCATGTTTTTCCTCAAGATAGTAGCATTAACCGAATCTTAGTTACTGGTTTTGCATGGTTACACTGTGTTACCATGGCAACCAGAAAAGTTATTTATAGAATAATATTGCTTATACTTATATACTTAAGGTCAAACATTTTCATTGTTTTTCTTAAGTCGTTGATTGAGTTTGAGCATGTAACACCTACCATTAGTAAATGCGGAGTGTTTTTCAGCATATTTCAGCATTTTAAATGTATTCCAAATGTAACCTTGGTTACCACTTGCTTAGACATATATTCTAAACAGGTTCTTTACAGTAAAAATGACATCAAGGTGTCTTGTTTTTGTGAGAATGGTTTGTTTGCTTTTTCTTGTTTTTATTAAGCCACAGTCAAGATTTAAAGTGGCTGAAAATCTCTCATTTTTCAAACATTTCCGGCTGTTGCCATAGCAACCGAGACACATAGCAACGATATTTTGTTTGACATTTGTTTCTGGTGTCAAGTACTAAGCATGGGTGAAGTTTCATCAAAATCGGTGACCATGCGTGGAAACGAAGTTTAAGTGGTTATAGAGAATGGCTATTAAAATGAAATTCTTATTTTACATGTAGAAATTCATGATATGATGACAAGGAAAGGGATTTGCGGAATTCTTTTTATTTTCGGCAATAGATATTATTATCATAAAAAAAGCGTTCCTTGTCATGTCCTTAATGCATGGTCATGATACTTTTTCCAATTTTTCCAATACTTTTTCCAATTTTTGTGCGTTCATGCTATTTCATTATCATATCCAAGTCATAACTTTTACCTTTATATTTGTCTCACCATTAAGGTATTTTTCTTGTTTTAATCGTCCATTTTTCAACTTGGAATTCATATACTATAGTATTTCATTATTTACAACTGCGACAAAGTATCTACCCATCCCCTAATTGAAACGTGTTGATTTTATTCAAATTATCAAGGTATTTTTACTATTATATTCATTATTTTTATCGATGAATGATTAAATTTTTATTCATTTTAAATGAACATCTGTACGTCACTGATAATTATTGTTGCAAGTAGAATCCATAGAAGTTTAAATGTAAAACACGATAAAATCTTTTGCATGCAGTCATACAATTCATAGTTTCAAAAATATTATTCTTAGCCTATAAAAAAAAATAAATAACAGTTTAGAGCAAATTTCACAAGAAAGAAAGAGGAGTCGACCTACCATATTTATACTGATACTGAGAATGAGCATACTTTATAAAAATCTTATATCCAGCCGTCTGTCTCACACACACTTATATTTTATGCGTTATCTGACCCCATTTTTAAATATTTTTATGCCAACCCAGGGTATGCTACAATAAAACATACGTAAGGGTTACACTATCTAGTGGGGGTATTCCAGGCCACGATGCTACACACTGCTGTACATACCAATAAATGTTTCATTCTTTGGAGGTTAATATAATAAATGTTGCTAACAGCTGCAGTCATTATTGCTATATTAACCTCTAAATGAAACGTTTACATGTAAATAAGACAGGGTCCTTAACATGACTCCAGAGAAAACCAATCTTCATATATACTGTAACATATAGATAAACTAAAGCGTGATCTATCATTCTGATGCAGTAGGAGACTGCCTATGTTATTACATTTGAATAAAACTAAGTCTAGAATCACACGATTTTCTTTTGAAACACTTTTTTTCTTTTCTTTCTTACGTGTGTGAGTGGGAATTTTGTATGATTTGTTAGTGTTTAATGCCCAAAAAACGTATTTTTTCAATATGTCGAAATTGAGTTTTTTTAAATTTGCATTTTCAAAACGCCCCTTCCTTTAAAAACATTCATCTGTTTTAAATTGTTTTATTTTCCAATCCTTATAGTTGTTGGAAAATTATTTATTCATTGAATGCGTAGGTGTTGTATCTGCTACCTATGATATATTTGTTTTGTTCTGATTTTTGTATGAGAAAATAAATAATTTATGTTTATTTAACTCTTTACAACTTACTGAACTGTTATGCCACATACACTTAATGTTCACGTCATAGAAATAGAAATTTACCATTTCCCCGCAAGCACCTTTTAGCGTGGTACACGTTTCTCTAAAGTAAAGCGCAAATAATATTATGACGTAATATTTTATACAAAAATAACTTTTCTCATTTCTTAAGATTTTTGCAAGTATAAAATCTCAGGATATTGGCATAAAATTTAAGATTAAATGAACTTTTTAAAGTGCGTGAAAATGCGTGATTGCGGGGAAACGGTATATGCGTGATATTGCGTAAGAAATAGGAAATGGTATATGTGTTAAAATGCGTGACTGCGGGGAAGGGGGTTAAAGGGGTTTGGTGGTTGTGGCCATTTTTAGACTAGTTTGATCTCCTTTAGAGCTTCATCTATACAGATGCAAATATGATCAAAATTTCAAAACCAAAATGTATGAAAGCATGGTGGTTAATTGTTACC
>NW_026939718.1:0-94463 GCF_032062105.1 Saccostrea cuccullata | reverse complement strand
TAAAATAAAGGAAGCTTCGTTACTTCTTTCTGCATTTGTACTGAGGTTTTTTTTTTTTTTCCTTAAAATCAACTTTGTGATTGTTAATAAAATGAATCTTAAAAAATAATTTAAAACAAAATGATGACCCTGATATGTGGCTTTGTGTTTAGCAAGTTGGTCTTATTCTATCACTGGCATGGTTGTAGTATATTTACTGTGCTTAACATGTGTCTTTGTCTGACAAAGAGAACAACCAAATATCCTAAGGCTTTCAAATAAAAAAGAAGATGAAATCTAGAATTATTGTAATATACTTCATATGCATTTTGAAAGAGAAAAAAGAACAAACTGCAAAATTTGAAGCTTATAATCTCAGATATCAAAAACTTCAGTGTATCCTACCATATATTCCATTTAATATCACTAGGTTGTAAAGTCATTCGCCCATAAAAACGGAATTTAGAGAGTCTAAAATATTGCTATTCAGTTCTTGATTTTTTTTCACTTTAGACTTTAGTAATGCAATTGATCTTTTGCTTATTACCAGCTTGTACAAAAAAGTGAAGAAAATTCTTGATCTTGAGTATGCATACTGTATACAGGATTATTTTTGTCCCTTTTAATTTTCACCCTTTCACACTTGCAAACAGTTTTGCCCTGTTTTAAATTCGCCCATTCATAGTTTTATTTAAAGAAATATACTGTATTATTTCATTTCGCCCAAATGAGGGTTGTGCGAAAGGGGCAAAAATAACACGGGAGCGAATATTTCATTGCATGCTGTATATATAAAAATTTTATATCTAGAGACTCTGTCATACATTTTTGATACTCCATTCTGTATTAGCCCAGAACACCACTATCAGAGAGAGGGCCGAAGACTCCATTGCATATATTGGCCATGGGTTGTTACAGGGTGGAATATGGAAAAATGATCTATATTTTCTTACCTACTTAGTACACGTAACTCATAAAACAGCTATTTGAAAAAAATACATCTTAATGATTGTTATCTAGTTTATTATAAAATGAACATAAATAAATTCAAATCAACAGTAAAACATTTCATATATAGAGAATAATTCATAGGCTTCCTTATTCGATCCAGTATCAGCTCGAGAGACCAAAATTACTCAGAGGGCCTCCGGTCACAGTAACAACTTGTGTATGCTACTTAGATATACCCTAGATATATTCTGAGTTCTAATGCATTAAATATATTTATATGAAAGTTAAAAAAAATCTTCATTTATATCAATTATTAACACGTACATCGCACGATCCCGCATGTGCATGCATGTGCACACAAATGAAATTCGACGAGCACATTCATAGAACACGCCTATTAACTCTCAAAAGATATCTTTATTCAATTGAATGAACAGCTTAAGAGAAAAATCTGTTTCAATCTTTGAGCCAAACATGGCACTCAGAACCATTGAGCAGCGAAGGTTTTTTATCTTGCAAACACCTACCATGCAACGCGATTTCTATTTTTAAGGTCTCTTCCATACTCCTCGCGACTTTTACTTAAACTGCAGACACTTGCGCAGTACTGTTAAGGCTTCCCGGAGCTTAAAATGCATTTGAAACGTAACACTGCATTGCAAAGATGATTTTGAATTTTATTTTTAAGTTATGTACTTCAGTACGCCAAAATTATACAGAGAATCCTCTTAGCTGTATATAAACATATTTGTTATGATGTCACATGACCTTGTTGATCAAGTGACGGTCATTTCTTATTTTTTGGAATGTTTTACATAAATCGCTTCGGCGCAGGTTATTAACACAATTATTATTAACTTTTTGTCACATAAATAAACTCGTTGCATCATACGAAAACAGAAATGTGCTTGGGAAACGTTATTCTATTTCTTCGAAACAATCTATTTCATATTAACCTCAACTTACCGACAAATCTGAAGGTATTTTCCGCTGATTATCGTCATCTGTTTTAAAGAAAAGCAGGATTCAGTGGGAGGGGAAATTCCTCTTACATATTTCCACAAAAGATATTAAATAAATCCTCAGTAACACACTGCGCCAGGCTCTTTTATACACATATAATGAATTCTGCCTCTGTCCACAGGTATAAAAAATGGTAAATGTCAAACGTATATTTTCGTACGTAGTTTGAACACGCTGACTCTTAAACAAGAGTAATAAAGCATAGTTATCTGAATTATTCGGATATATTAGACTTTTGAAAAAATAAATAAACACATTTGTTTTAAACTAGCATTCTGAAACTTTATATGCAAATTGAAATAAGGTGTAAACTTCATGACACTTTCCCCATTATTACATCTCAAGTATGCAGTGACTTGACGTCATTTTCAATTATGACTTCATACATGTGTAGTTCAGAGAAGTGCATGCAGAGAGTACACTACAATATTCTCTGGGAAGCCTTATCGTACCTGCGTTTCGGAAAAAGAGTCTTACATAGATATGTTTACGTCATCCCAATCACAAAGCAAATCTTCCAGATACCAGAGAGGGAATGAAAAACTAATATCATAATTTAGTTATAGACTGAAAACAATATGAATAATAATAATGATAATTCTTAATTTTAATTTTTTTATAACCGTATAAAGAGTTTATATACATAAATATATGTTCCATTATGATATAGATTGTTTAAAATTGCAGATGCATTTAATACCTACACAAGAAGATTTCTGGGGTTCTCCATTTATGTATCTAACACAACGGACAGAAAAGATGGTCACCTATGTTACCATGATACAAACTATACCAGATATACCATACCTGCCGTCGTCAATATTACCTGTCTTGTGCATGGACAATACGTCATCTTTTATAACGAAAGACTATCAGATGTTATTTATCCAGAAAGATATTCAAAGTTCGCACATAATGAAATATGTGAAATGGAGGTATATGGTATGCTGTATATTAAGCTCTTCAGCAGGAAATCATTCAGTTTTCTTTTTTAAATACACGTATAGAGATATGTATAAATATACTTTATTAGGAAAAAAAACAAGCGTATTTGTAATACTTGATCAGTACGACTTTCGTTTAATATATTTGAGCAAAAGTTGTATTGACATTCATTGCTTTTAATATATTTGTAAGAATATTTTGCAGGGAAAATAATTTGATATGCCATCATCCGTTTTGGATGGATAAAAAATGGGATCAATTCTGTTGAGAATGCTTGCAATTTAGTATATGCATTATTTATTCAAGAAATAACACTAATGGTGGGATGACAAAATATTTTCTTGCTAGTTCCCCTTCAAGTGTGCAGCAAGGTTAACGACGTATTTATGTTTTCGTAAAAACTCAAATGACGTCACGTTTAAGCATTCAATACAAATGAATCTCGACGAGTGCATAATGTATGTTCTTTTTAAAACACGCTCAAATTCTTTCTTGACGATCCTATGATTGCGCTAAAATATTTTTTTGAGGTCGAGAGGCTGACCAAAAAAAACGGCTTTAGCAAGCCCAAAGTATGGATAAATGAGTCACGAAAATTGAGTAGGACAGTTTGTTCAACAATTTCTATATCTTGACCTTGCTGAATAAACCGCCACACCATTTTCATGAAGCTTGAGTCAGTCCTATGTTTGTGTTTACCTTACTTCGAGATAAGAGCAAACGTATGGATGACTTAATGAAACACGGATGAACAATTTCAATTTTACCCGGGCAAAAACGAACGGAACAGTTTATTCGTATTCTTATCATGAATAGGCTTTAAAAAAGGGACAAATGAGTTTAAGATTATTGCTTCAATGTTCTTTATTCCCTTTAAAGGTTGCAGGATTGGATACTACGGATTGAACTGTTCTCTTTCCTGTCCTGACAAATGTCATCATTGTCATATAGAGACAGGTATATGTCATGTGTGTGAGTCCGGATATCACGGACACCAGTGTGAATTTGGTAAGGAATCCAGAATTTTGCAAAACTTTCTGCTGTATGTTAATTTCTATATGAGTGATTCAAAAACAGAAATTGCTGTTCCCCAAAAGACTAGTATAGCACTTTGGCTTCGGGGTTGGGGGATACTTTTTCGATTTATCGTTCCTGGCACCGCTTCAAACCTAAGACGCTTAATACGTAGTGAATGTTAAATCTTCAAATACCTATTCTTAGAGGAAAATTGCTCCGGTCTTTTAAGTAAGATCATAAACATGGATGCCCTGTGTCATCGTGGGTTAGCATGATAAAACCGTAGGCGCCTTGTATAAGTAAAAAAATATCGGTTATTTGCGTAATTCAGAATCTCTGTAATTGTGAAATACACTCGAATGGGACTTTAGTTAAAATCGACTTATTAATATAACCATTCTTTTTATAATGCACATAATTACAACTATATACTCCACTGTCTTCATGAAGCATTAAAGTTAACTTAATGAGTATTTTATGGATTCTTCCATGAAAATTTATTTTATTATCCCTTCACGTTAGATATTGTTATCTGATGGGTTTAAACGAATTTAACGATCTACAATCGTATCTGCAGTTTAAACAACATATTTGACAACTGGTAACATAATGAAAATTAAAATCAAATGTTTTACAAATGTTTTAAAAAAAGAAACTATTTTTTATTGAGTTTGCATAAAAGACATATTTACTTTTTTATTTAACATTATGTTTAACATGCTAATTGTTTCATACCACATCAAATATTTCGTATATATCCATTTTAATTAATAAATTTGCTGGACAAAACGAGAAAAAAAATAAACTTCAAGATGATTTGAAGTATTAAAATGACTGACTCGTCGTAGTCAAATTACAATACATCTTGATTAACTAATCAGACAAAATATCGATTATAAACTGGCATAAAGGACAAGTAAACAAACTTTTGTCAAAAATTTTGAAAAAAAAAAAAACAATTTTGGTCATACTTTAATGTATCAAATGAATAAATTTCACCGCGTAATTTTTTTTAATTCAAAGTTGCGCAAAAAAAGAATTTGAAGTAAAAAATTGTTGTATAGAACAATATGGATGTTTTCAGAAGGGTATAATTTTATACATCGCAGAAGGTTTGCAATTTTTTTATGTTATAGTTATTTTTTATTTCCATCATTTGCATTTAAATTAGGTCGAAAAATATATACGAATCCAGGCATCCATTTTTTGTTTGTATCATCTGTCCTTAAAAAGAAAAAATGTTATAGTTTCACTTTTTTTAAAGATTGTAGGAATGGATACTATGGATCTAATTGCTCTCTCCCCTGTCCCGAAAACTGTCGTTATTGTCACAAAGAAACAGGCGTATGTGAGTGGTGTGAACCCGGATATAAGGGATCTCAATGCGTAATTGGTGAGAAATTGAAATTCAATTCATATCATTAGAAAATTTAAGTCACTTGTTCATCAACACAAATTGTATCTACAACATGTTATTAGAAGGCAATATGTAGGAGGAGTTTGTTGCCACCTTTTCCATACGAATAAACGTTAACTTTTTTCTATGTTCAAAAGGTTTACTAGAATTCTATCCCATTGAAGATTTCTGGACTGACATTGATATCTTTGCAGACATGCACTGCTTCGATGCACTAGAAACCATCAACTTGAAAGCGTTTTAGCAGGTTGTTGAATGAGAATTCCTCAGCAACCACAAACAAGCTGAAATAAAGCTGATGGCCTGACGAAAAATATACAGTCAAACCACAATTACGATATATGCATTTCTTGAATTATCATTCAAAAGCAGCAAATTTGCTGCTTTCTTTATTTAGTAGGAAGAAATACACGTCCAGATCACTACTAGTATTTGCAAATTTATCATACACATATTGGAAACAAATTTTAAAAAGCATTTCTAGAGTATTTCTATCCATCCCAGATAACAATGTTTGTTTCAGGACATAGATATAATGAATCACAACATTGTATTTTAACAATCACAGGCTTGCTAATAAATATTAATATGTACTGCTTGTAATTATATTACAATAAAATTTCTATATTTTGTAAAGAAAATGCCCGTTCAGATCCATGACACATTATAAGAGGGAATAATTCAGAATTGGTTTATTTCTATCCTTTTCTCTATATATCTGTTATAAGGATATTCTTTTTATATAAAATTTTATAACACTTTATAAGTACAAAACCAAACACCACGAATTTTTTTCAACAAACCAAAAACAAATTGACGCCGGCAATTGCTTTGATTTAAATTTCCATTCAGTACATTTCAAGCAAGTTATATATTTTTTCATTGTAGTTAGTACAGAGGAAGAAACAGCCTGGCGATTAAGGTTTTACAGTACGCTTGGTGCTGTCATCGTCGCCGTAATACTTAATGCCTTTTTCATCACTATTATAATCTGTCTGAAGTGGTATGTAAACTTATCGAATATTTTGATTCAATTTTAAAATGCTTAAATCAAAATTGTGTAAAAGAAATTGGAACGTAATGAATCATCAGATACATTTTAAACTTCGATTTTTAAAGGAAAAGAAATGTTCCAAAGATACCACTAACTATGAAAGAATCTTGTACTCCCGGGGTAAATCATATCTATGATAATCCTGATGCAAATATCCCTGGAGAATATCAGCAACTTGGAAAGCTGGGAGAATCCTCTCAATATGACGCACTGAAGCAGATGAATGGAGAACAGAGTTCGGAAAATGAAAAATGAATTAAAATTTTAAAAATCCGGATAGACATTAACAATACTAGGAAGAATCTGATATTGTATAGAAGCTGCAATTGTTTCCCTTTTAATTTTATTTAAGTGGAACCCCTTGATTTTTCTGTATTATTTGTTTTTATTTTATAGTCATTTTATCTTGTAGGTTATTCTGATACAGAAATAACAATAAAATCAACATAACAAAGATACAAGTGTCCATTGCCGATGGAAAGCATGTAACGTCAAAGGATGAAAAATTTCAATTAAAAGATAATATGATAAAATCAAGGTAAAATCACTGTCAACAAAATAATCAGGTTATTGCACCAATGAGCATGAACATTTCTGATATTAACATCAATATTCACAACACAGTTTCCATAATGGAACGTCAATATGTTTTGAAAATTGCTTTACTGTTAGAGAAAGTGGATTTTCAAAGAGGAATGGCCTAAAGAAATATTTTGATTGGTAATTTAGTTGCTCTATCAGCTTAATGAGGTCCCTTGGTACCTTTCCATTCCTAAATAAATTGTAAAAAGCTTGCATCCTCATTCGTTCTATTCACTTCTTACAAATATCACTCAAACACAATACAACGAATGTGTTTTAACTATAATGCTATGTAATGTAAATGTTCACCATGTCATTCAAATATATCTGCCTAGTCTATTACATGTTACGTATCTGCATTTAACAGCAATCCAAAATAATAATACAGCAAATGGACCCAATTAAACTAGAAAGCAAAGCCAACGATATTCCAACAATACCAGAAGATAAGTGCTTCTTGAAGAGTTACAGGGTTACGTTCATTTCGTACAATTTTAAAGATTGCTTTGTACTTGGTTGCACTGAGTATCTTTATCTCTGTTAGAAACATAAAGAACTTTATTCGGTAATAACCAATATTTGCCTCCCAAAATCAAACTTTGATGGAGATATATTTAATCAAGTTTTTTAACAGGGGAGTATATGCTGACTTCAAAGAAGTGAATATTTTCATAAGTAATGACGCCATATGTACGTAATGACGTCACAAACGTGACGTAAATTTCATTTTTTTTATGAATTTTACAAAAAAAGTGCATATTTTGTCGATATTTTGAGTAAAAATCACCGAGCGCATGCGTGTTCAAGATCAATATTTTGATATAATGTGTAGAATGATAATATCAATGAAATATGTCAATATTAAACCTGAACAAACGTGCGCTCTATAAATTTTAAAGCTAAAATTGTTGAAATTTTGTCCATTTGTCCTTTTTTCTGAAAAAGGATATAAAATCGGACTAGTTTGTGACGTCATAAAAACAAAAATTGTGAATTCACTGCTTTGACACTGTAATATTTCTGTTAATTTATATTTCTCATGCAATTTATTGGATTCAGCACATTTCAGGAAGTTTTCAAAATTTGACTTTTGTGGGGGCAAATATATGCAATATACCGCATATAGTTCTTTATCTGATTAAAAAATCTGATGATATAATACATGTAGCCAATAAAATGATGACTAACGTAATTTGGCTCTTTTGTATTTCAAGTCTACATACATTTAAAACATCTAATAATCTGATCATTATGTCCTGCGACCTATACTGTAAATCACTTTTTATTCGCGAGAACTTTATTTTCGCGTAATTACGCGAGACAGTGTGCTCGCGAAAATTTAATTCTCGCGTGTAATAGTATTCCTTAAGAATATATATAGTAATAACAACAACTCGCGAAACTTTTGTCTCGCTAATCAAGAGTCAATGACTATCTCGCGAAAATAAGCAGGTGTCGCGAAAATTAAGTGATCTACAGTATATGCTTAAGGAGCTACCTGTAGAATTTAGAACACTTAGGCATTGATGATAACATGGCTTAAAACTACAAGGCATTACTTACAACATGGCTCAACGTGGCTCAAAACTATTCGTCATTATGTGCAATATGGCTCAGAACAATTATGCATTAATTACAACATGGCTAAAAAATTGCTCTCCATCGGCGAGTGGTGATGTCTCCATATGAGTGAGATATTTGATATTCGATTCTCGAGAGGAACGTTAATCTATATATAATATATCAAATAGAATTAAAAAGACAACCAAACCGTTTGAGACAATCAGCTTTGTAGATGTCAGAGATCAATGCATGACTATTTTTTCTCAAGTTGATTGGTACTGTTTTTTCTTTAAGTATGCAATAAGTATAATAAAAAATATCTCCTTTTCCACATCACATCCTGTGTTAACCCTCGACAAACGTCAGCCCTCAGACATTCGGCCTGATACATAATGTGATATGGAAAAGGGTACGTGATATTCTCTTTTTAGTTCACATGCAGATAAAGAGGAAGTCAAGAATTCTATGGAGAGGATACGATGTATTTTAATTTTTGCCCTAAAGGACTCAAGCAAAAGAGGTTAATAAATTATCCTAGTTGTACAACTGTACATGCAATTCTAACATTACGTTGTTATATGTGATTAATTGACTGATTTACTGATACATGTGCATTAATAGTACATGTATAGAACTACTGTAAATCACTTTTTTATTTGTGGATCTTTATTTTTGCTTGCGCTAATTCCGCTCTCTCTTCTAGTATTTTTTAAAATTATATAGAGAAGTAATAAACATTCGTAAAAATTATGTCTTGCTATTAATGAGTCAATCACTCAATGACTATCTCGAGAAAATAAGGCGTCAAAAAATTAGTAATCTGGAGTTGAATACTTATTTTGCTAGGAGAACGAAAACATATGAAAGGTCAAGTGACGTACTAAGACTTCCTGGTGCATTAACAAATTTTTATAAGATTTTATCATACACAACCACTATTGCTGATCATTCTGGTGAGAGTTTGTCAGTTTTTTTTCAATCATGGAAGTATATTATATAACATTAGTATTTGGTTATTCCTCTTGTTTTGGTAACTTTGATTTTTTAACAAAAATTACATTACTCCATTTTCTATTTACATGAGTTTATACCATCAAAATGAATCAAGCTTGACAAATCAGAAAACATTTTCATTAGCACACTATCATTTCTCTTTTTATCAAATGTTCCGATTTCGGCGATTGATATTTTAAGAACAAAACGTTTCTGGGGATTTTAATGAAGATGTAAGCGGTTATTGAAATGTTTTTGTCTTCAGTATGTTGGGCATTTTTGCGTATTTCATAGCCGGACATACATATTTAAAAAAACAAATAAGTATGTTTCCTTTTAATTTACATGCATACATAAATACAAATTTATGCCCGCACTTTCTAAAGAAAGTTTGGGTATATTGTTGTTACTCATGTCCGTCCGTCTGTCTGTCGGTCTGTTGGTCCGTCCGTCCGTCCGTCACACTTATCTTCCCTACACTCCTTTTATATTTTACACAGTAGCCTAATCATCTTTTGGGAGATTGTTGATGGTGTCATGTAGATGTACAGTAAAGTTTCGGAATTTTTCATTTTATTTCCTATCTTGCTTGTAACACGAGCTTTGATTGGTTACAAAGTCGGGTGTAAATATCCGTGCATCCGACTTGAGCCGGGTGTAAATAAAACGTGAAGTCACAATGCATACATTCTCTATGATAAAAACCAAATAGCATGACGTCACGATGCATTGTAGTACGTAGTTATCTAATCGATAGATTGAGACACACTCTGATGTTTACAAAGCAATTTTATGGGTACAAAGGAAATAAATTCGTTATCCAGGTCCAATCAAGGGTGTACGGCGATTTAGCCCGGGTTTTATTCCATACACCCTTCGGCCTCAGGGTGTAGAGAATAAAACCCGGAGTAAATCCCCGTACACCCTTGATTGAACCTGGATAACTAATAATACCCCCCACCGGGGGTGGGAGTCAAATGGGGCTCGAAAAACGACGTTTTTTATGCAAAAAGCCCTTGTTCCCTGAACTCCTCCTACAGTTTACTTCTTAGTCTAATAACCTTTAGGGAGATGGTTGTTGAGAGACTTCATGGTGTCATTTAGATGTGCAGTAACGGTTTGGAATTATCATTTACCGCCCGGGGGTCAAAGGGGATTAAAAAATGATATTTTGTTTTTATTAAATATTTGATATGCTCAAACATCCTGGTTCCGATAACTTCCCAAATATTCTACGCATTAGCTATAAATCATTATCATTTTGAAAATCATTAGTTTTGTCCTGTGTTTGTATAAAATGGTTTTAAAATTTGCATTAAATTTATGTCGATGGCAAATGGGGCAGAAAAAATAGCATCTCCTTAACCCAGCGGGTCATGATTTGTTCAAACTAGAATCTACACCTCTTGAGAAAGTTTAAATTTCAATCTTGCTCTTTTTGTCCTTGAAAAGAAGAATTTTGAATATTTTTTATACAATTCCTATGTAAAACTGATTCCTTATCATGGTCTCACATTAGCATCTGAAGTCATGATTTCACGAATATATATCGAACAGTTTCTTTTAATTAATTGATTATAGTTTGTTGAACGTCCCTCTCAAGAATTTTTTTCACTCATATGAAGACGCCACCAATTGCCAATAGAGAACTGCAAATTTTGTCCAATGGTTGGTACTCTTAGCCACTGAGCAGGGAATGATCGTTTTCGTGCCAGCACTGCGACACGCATGGGGCCATGGTTCATACTGTCTCATCAAATGGACCAGTCTACATGTCCCACAGTGAGATTCGAAACCCACGACGGTAGGATCAACTCCTTACCTTGCGACTCTAGAGCAGACGCTCTAGCCACTGCGCGACGCATATCTTAAATTATTTCTTTAAATCTTACAAAAAACATATTAAATAGAAGGTAGCTCATGGTAACAGGAATGTGCAGGTCTGTGTTTTTGTTCAAAATGTTACGAATCAGAATTAGTTAAGTGGATTAAAATAGGTTTTTAAATCACTCAATCAAATCATATTATGTGTAGCCAATCAGTGTTGATATTTTAGCCAATCAAATCATTAGATTCATTAACTAATGAGTAGAAATTAGGCATAGGAGAAATAGTATAAGAAAAGAGATCATTTCAGCTTTCGTTTACTTTTGGTGTAACTCTTTGTCAGAGTTAGGTGACGTGGGAAGAGTACCTGGGCTGTGTCGGGAAACAACAGAATTGTGAGTTAGACCACTCAGCCCAGAGACCCAGTTCTCTAGTGTCTTTGTGACTAGCTATGTTGTCTCTGTGACTTTAGCTTGTGTCTTACCAAAAGTCGTGTCCTGTTGATAGCTATGGTGTCTTGGTGACTTTAGCTTGTGTTTGTGTGTCTTTAGATGTATCTGTGACTTTGTGATTTTTATAGGGTGTGTTTTAGGTAGTTGCAGATTGTGTCGGGAAACAACAGAATCGTTGGTTATACCACTCAGTATATAGCTACAGCGACAGGTTTTATATTTGATCATTGGTTTGATAAATTATTGGTGATTCTTTTGTTACTGTTCGTTTTCATTTCGTTTGCTAATCATTATTCAGATAGGACCAAGGAAAAAGTATATATAGTGAATTTCAGTCAGTTGTTTACCATTGTTAAGTTTGTTTTAATTCGATATAAACGTGATTCTTAGGAAGGAATCCTAAGCAGACCCAATAAATAATTATTTGTTCCTTGTTAAAACGTTACAAAATTGAATAGCTCTCAATAAAACACATCAGCATATTATGTTTGATGAATGAATTTTCTTTTCTTTTTTTCAAAATGGTCAAATTAAATTTTAAAACATATTTTGGGGAAGAAGGTAAAACTTCATAGTCAATGACATGGGTTAAAAAAAATCACAGTATAGAAAGTTTTTGTAGGTAATGTACATTTGAAAACTTTATCTTTTTTCATTCAAAAGTTTTGACCAAGGTAAAATTCATTGTGACAGAGGCACATTCTGTCAATGAGATGGACAGACTGGCAGATAAATAAAATTTTATATCCCCCCCTTTACCCCCAAAAGGGGGTACAATAATACCCTTGTTGTTATTGAGAAAAAAGATGTATGATAGAAAAAGCCAATGCATATATATTTCGTAATGCAGATCAATATAGCGTTTCTGTGTCATTAATTTGTTTATTTTTGTTAAACATCCCTCTCAAGAATTTTTCACTCATATGGAGACACCACCAGTTGAGAATAATGAATACAAACCATTATAATATTAAAGGTCAACATTCATTTTAGGAGTTTTAAACGATTAAGAAGAAATGAGATTTTAATTAGATCCTTCCTGAAGCCCCTTTCCAGACCCCCTTTTCATGTATGCAAACTAATGCATGTACTTTGTTTTTACATATTTAAAAAAATGTATACAAATACTTTAAAGAGGTCCATTTCTTTGAAGAACTCTAAATTAAATTTTCGCCGGACGATGAAGCTCATAAATTCTTTACAAGTAACTGAACAATACTATTTATTGTTGATCTATATGAAGAAAATACTTTTATAAGTTCCCATTTTGGGCCAAAGATTAATACCCCTCCCCCTTTTATCAAAATTTAATTTACATCATTAATTAAATTATGTTGTTTCACACTGGCAATTAATTAGGAATATGACATATTTATAAGAAGCTCTATAGATCACTTGGTTACCTGAACAAATTATGCTCGATTTTGACGCATACATGTATTGGGGAAATTATAGAATAATATTGACTTTTTTCTTGGTGAAACCAAATTTTAACGAGTGATTTTTTTAGGAAGCAAACACCTTCGTGTGGATATAATTGTCTCCTGAAAGCATCTAGTTTTAATCATTGCAAAATATTTTTGTCATGGAAAGAAAAAACTTTATTGTTATCAAATGGAAGTTTTTAAATGCATATTTACCTTATGCATTCAAAGGGGAAAAAAGCTTTGATGAACTGATTTCTTTTGTGATTTTTAGTGAATGTTGCTTTAAATAAACCCACGTGGCAGGCATACCCTTACATGGTACCGGACAGTACATATGATTCTAGTTATGCTGTAGATGAACTAAAATCCAACCTCAGATTCGATGGAGGTCAGTGTGTTATTACAGCTGACTATAAAAGAACTGCCACCTGGTGGGTAAACCTGGAATCAGTCTACAGCATACTTGACATAAGAATTTATTACCGGACTGATAATAATGTATGGGGTAAGTTTCAATTTCATGTCATATAAATTTCTCCAGAATATTTTTTAAAAGAAAAAGTACATGGTTAACGCATGATACCTTTTTAAAAATGTAGCTTGTGTGTTGAAATATAAACCATACGATATGTTCTATTTTCCATTTTAGTTAATGTAGCGTTGAATAAACAGACATGACAAGCATATCCTTCCAGTGTCGTTGATAGCAGGTTTGATTCCAGTAATGCAGTAGATGGGCTTAAGTCTGATCTCAGATTGTGGGGAGGTCAGTGTGTAGCTTCAGCTAAGGGTAAAAAAACTGCCACCTGGTGGGTCAACTTGACATCAATCTATAGCATCCATGACATAAGGATTTATTACCGGACTGATAATGTTGTATGGGGTAAGTTTTTTTCGACAAGTATTGTAAAGAAATATTATGTAGTGTTACTTTCCACTCGGCGGGCAGAGTTTTGACTCTGTTTACGGAGATAAATGAAATCAAAGACATACATGCTGTATATGGTTGTGTAGATAAATTATCGTAGAAGACAATTGTAATAAAAAGTTTGCCATTGCATTTCATCTGAAAGTGTAAATAAATGCGTTTTCGAGGAGGGGCCGGGGTACTGAGTGTAATTCGGGGTTAGATACCTTGTGTTATTATTATACTATGGGTTAAAAAATTATTTCCGAAACAAGTGACTGTGGTACAGAATAAGTCTCTCGCAGAAAGTCGCTTTAAATTACATAATCATAATTTGTATTATTTTTTTTAATTGTAAGGGATAAGCTTTATTTGAAATAATAAAATAAAGGTTTTCTATTTATGGTTCATAAATCTTTATGTTTTTCTTGATCTTTATGCTTATTTTTTGATCCCCGTATCTGACGGAATATTGGCGTTGTTTATTCAGTTGTTACAATCACTACAAATTATAAGTAATATTTAAGTTGTACACCCGTCCTGTCCCAGAACCTTAGGGCATGAACACATTGAAGCCAATTAACGCAAGCTTATCTTCGATTTCCTATCAATTGAAGTCAATGTAAGCATGAAATTCATCCGGAGCCTTAACTGGTCTGTCCTCTACTATTCTAGTGAAAAACTTTTAACGGCCGTGTCAGAAACCTACAGGAAACAATATATTTTGTATTCATTTTCATCTTACCCAAATAATCATTAGTTCTATTCCAATGATTTTAAATAAAAGATTTTTACAACATACATTTAACTATCTAAATTTCAAAGTTCCGAGATTTTTCTGACCAAGCCAATATCTATTTGTTAAGGTGGGTCCACCAATAATACATAGCAAACCTGGTGTATTTTTCAGTTAAGGGTGGGATATTTTTTCCAGATTTTTTTTAATTTGGACGATATAAACTTCAGACTCCTGTGCTTTATGCAAAAGGAAAATTCCTTTTGTTAAATCTGCTTGTTCTTTTTTCATAGATTTTAACATGAAAAGATTGCCTGTTTTGATTTGGTAACTATTTTATTAAATGGCTTTATATATTTTTCAATATACCCATAGCCGTATTTTAATATTGAATTCAGTGTCAATTTTATATAGAAAGCAGTAAATTCAAACAAAGTATAAAAATATTTTACATCTTCCTAAGCATAAAAAGAATAATCATAATATCTAGAGGTAGCTCTCAGCATAGTCGGAACAGCAACAGTATCTATTGGTATCTATCAAAGTCAATGGTAAAAACGACAATAAATATCAGAATTTATCAGAAACAACCTCAATTATCAATAACAACAGTAACAATATTCACTAATTATTATTAGTTACACAGTCAGTTAGTGACCTGAATTATCAATAACAACAGTAACAATTTTCATTTATTATTATTAGTTACACAGTCAGTTAGTGACCTAATATGGATTCATACAGAGTGTGAAATGGAAATCTGTATTGGGAGAGGCGAAGCAGAGTCCCAATACGGATTTCCATTTCACATCCTGTATGAATCCGTATTAGCTCACGAACTGACTGTGTAACGAATTTATCCCGCTGAAGAACTTTTTCAATATAAAGGAAATGTTTTAATCCAATAACAATTCAACATAAAATATCGTTACGGTAACGAGAAATTTATATATAACTAAACAACCTACGTAAACCGATTCTTTATACGCCATTTTTATTTACAATAACAACGCTTCAAACGTAATCGTGTGCGCTATTTTCATATTACTCCTCGACGGCGAAGTAATACGGAAAATTTCACGGCGTCATGTGGTTATCTCTTATCCAATCAGCAATCTACAAATTTTTCTGAAGCGGGATTACAGGATTTATACGACCAGAAAGAATATCACAATAACAGTAATTATAAAACATTATCAGCAACATTTGGTAATCAAATCTCATTTCGTCCAGTAGTGTCCTTATGAGATTTTTTTTTCTCTAGAAATATTTGACTAGTCAAAAGTAAGTCTGAACATATGCAATTAATGTCATGACATTTAAAGGGAGGGTTAGAGTTTAATATATTACTTTTGCTTTTCAGCTTTCGTTTTCCGTTTTCTTAGGTAAATATCATGATGGAACATAATCTTCAATAAAAATGATTTCCTCACACTTCATATTCCAAATGCATATCTTATGTAAATATACATATTAATGTTTCTTTTTATTTGAAAATTGAGTGAAAATCATGTAAAAACAAGATGTGTTTGTGAAACACTATGCGCCCGGCGCAACAAAGGTAAAAATCATATTTTAGCATATAGGTCACAGTCAAGGTCACAAGGACATTGATTTTGGTGTCATTTAAAAGAACGTAATTAGTGGAGTATGTATACTAAATATGAAGTCTCTATCTTTAATTGTTCAAAAGTTATGGTGAATGTTCAAAAAAGCTATTTTTAGCATATAGGACACAGTCAAGGTCACAAGGTCATTCAGCTTGATGTCATTTGAAAGAGCTTAATTAGTGGAGTATTCATACCAAATATGAAGTCTATATCTTTTATTATTCAAAAGATATAGCGAAGGTTAAAGTTTGCAGAAAAAAACTATTTTTAGCATATAGGTCAAGTCAAGGTCACAAGGTCACTGACCTTGGTGTCATTTGAAAGAACTTAATTAGTGATGTATGCATACCAAATATGAAGTCTCAATCATTCATGGTTCAAAAGTTATAGCGAAGGTTAAATGTTGCAGACAAATAGACAAACAGACAAACAGACAGACAGACAAACAGACAAACAGGACAAAAACAATATACGCCTCGGATCTTCGATCCGGGCGCATAATAAACAAACGTTCAGCACTGCAACTACTTATTTACAGCTTAAACTTCTATAATTTCTATAATCTATCTTGATCAATTTGAAACATATTGTTTAATTGTTTTTAAAAATAAACTTGCATTATTGAGTATTTTCTAATTCCAGATGAAGGAAACCCTTATGCTGCAAGCTTTCCTGGGTTTAATGTGTACTAATCGAACACCACGAACCGACTTGATGGTCACTTATGCTTCCATGATACAAACTTTACCAGATCTACGATTCCTGCCATTGCCAATACAACCTGTCCCTAACATGCACAATACGTCATCTATTTTAATGAAAGATTAGAAAATATTACGTAACCAGATGGATATTCACAATTCGCTCATAATGGACTATGCGAAGTAGAAGTCAATGGTATGAAATATGTCATTTTTGGGAGTTGAACTATGTTCAATCTCCCATGGTCATCACGTATTTAACATGCGCAGTAATTTGTGTTGATTATATAGAGCCGAAAGCGAGGCTACTGTGTCGCCCGATTTACTCCGATCATATTCAACAGAAAACATGCATAAACATCCGCCACAAATAGTTCATGTCATTTTCTAATGAATTGATCTAATTTTCATATCGTAAGTAAATGTAATGATAAAGTAATCTTATTTTGAATATAAGATTTCGTTCAAAGTAAAACTAAATTATAAAGAACCTCAAACTTTTTTCGTAATGGAACTCTTTTTTAGTGTAGCGCCATACACTGAAAGAGATACGAACGACAACTCTACATACTGACGGCAAGCGTTAAATCTAGTCTTCCCGACGCCCGACGGCGTAAAAATGTAAAAATCTGAAACAGTTGGCTGTATTTGAAATAATATTGTTCACTCACTTAACCTCCCGATCAAAGATGTTATTTTACACCATGTTCAACTCCCATAAGTGCATCCAGTACTTTGATTTGTTCTTGTTGTTTCTCTTTTGCATGTTATCAGCTCATTTTTATTTACATGTAACTACATAAGCTGTGTTATATCCCCAAATTTGTAAAATAAATTTGCCATCTGAAGTTTGCATTACTGGATACTACGGACTTAACTGTTCTCTCCCCTGTCTTGACAACTGTCGTTATTGTCATACTGAGACTGGTGTGTGTTCCTGGTGTAAACCCGGGTATCAGGGACATCAATGTGGAAATGGTAATATTGATGATCACCAATTATTTTTTTGCGACATCCTTATTTTGCGACATTATTATTTATTTAAAAAGTTATTTATAATGATTAACAGAACTCTAAGCTGTTATCTAAAATGTAACTGAATTGAACAGAGTGTAATGGTAGCCATTTTGGACAGGATTTTGGATAGAAATGTGGAGCTTGTCTGGGATATGAACAATGTAACCATATCAACGGGTCGTGTCTTGTAGGGTGCGATGCTGGATATGATGGAAACTTATGTAAAACGGTAATTGGAGTTATAAATGTTGCAATAAATTTTAAACAAAAATCTCAATCTTGTGCACAAAAATTAATTGTATTTTGTCAACATTAAGAAAGATAATTAAAACTTTATTCTTCGTGTCAATTAGAGTGTCCTACTGAATATTTTGGATATAATTGTGAAAATAATTGTAACGACAACTGTGGTGTAGCTAATAAATGTAACAAGACAACAGGAGAATGGGAAGGTGGATGCCAAGCAGGTTGGAAGGGACTTCAGTGTAGTGAACGTAAGATATGAGGCTTGTCATTACATTAGTTAGTTCATGGGATGTTGAACCATGTTTAGTTTAATTAGTAAAAAGCTTGGTATAACGCTTTTTTAGCAAAGCAATATATGAAGATAACGAACCATCCATTTTCATACGTCCAATAAACACCACAGATGTAGAAGCAGAGCAAACACAAGCCTCTAAAACTATTAGAGGTTGGACCAGATGTCATGGAGGAGAGACCATCCCTTGTCGAACGGTTTTACCTCTATATGTAACTTTAACTTGCAAATATGGAATTTCAAAGACTGGATTTTATTCATGTACGTTTCTTTTTCCTGTTACATTTAAAAATAATATGTCAAACATCTTACTATTTATATATGTAAAATGTTTTCAATGCTATTAACATATTGCTTGTTATTCAATGTTTGTTGTTTTTAATCTTTTGGTACCTTATAAACCTTGTTCATTTTATTATGTATAATCCTTGAATGATTGATTGTATATTGTTTAACGTCAATCTCGAGAATTTTTCACTCATATGGAGACGTAGTATAATCTTTGGAATACCATTCTAAGGAGATATATTTACATGGTGACTTTTCTTTACATTAAAAGAATGGTATCCAATATGGTCAGGATTGCGGACAGACCTGTGGAGCGTGTCTAGGATATAAACATTGTCACCATATAAATGGTTCTTGTCTTGAAGGATGTGATTATGGATATGAAGGAAACCTTTGTACAACGGGTAACTTTATGAACTTCATTGATAAAGTTAGTTAGCTGCAGATGTGAAGCTCTCTGGTTGAGAAACTTTGGACAGAAAAACCGAGAATTACAAATCCAAGCTTTCCCACAAATGGCATAGAATTTCCTAAATAAACATACATGTAACACGATTTCCTAATAATTATTTATTTTTCAAATATTGCAAACAATCTATGTATGCTAAATTTGAATATATGCATTCTTACAAACTTGTGGGTACCATGTATCATTCTTAAACACTATGCCCTTATAATCTTGGTACATCTTTTTTTATTCGCCCCAATCGATAGATCCGGGGCGTATATTGTTTTTGTCCTGTCTGTTTGTCTGTCTGTTGTCAAATTTAACCTTTGCCAAAACTTTTGAACCATTAGAGATAGGGACTTCATATTTGGTATGCATACTCCACTAATAAAGTTCTTTCACACAACACAAAAGTCAATGACCTTGTTACCTTTACTGTGACCTATATGCTAAAAATTGCTTTTTTCCACTTTTTGCCATAACTTTTAAACCATAAGAGATAAAGACTTCATATTTAGTATGCATACTACACTAATTATGTTTTTTCAAGCGACACCAAGGTCAATGACTTTGTGACCTTGACTGTGACCTTTATACTAAAAACAGCTTTTCCGAACTTTGTTGACGCCGGACGCACAGTGTTTCACAAACACATCTTGTTTAATATATTTTTATAAATATTTACTCATTTTAGATGTATTAGGTGATGCTTCAAACTCCATTTATTCATTTTTCATTTTTCAGCATGTCAATGATCTTTGACATTCGATCTTTTCTGGATATTCTGTTAATCAAATATATTTATCCTTAACGTCAAAACAGGCGTTAAAAGCATTTGCTTTCTGATATCTAGAGATCATAACAGTTAAAGAGTTCACGAAAGTGGCGTCCAGAAATTGTATAATTAAATCGAATGTTTATTTATTTAAAGATTGGATTTGTATCATCTGATACATCTGGCCGAATTTTGTAAATCAAGGAGCTACAATTCTGCAGCATGAAACCAGTCTCGTGTAAAGTTCTATAACAGATAGATATTACACATTTCTATATTGCTTCTAAGGTTGTACGACTGGAAAGTTTGGAAAAGACTGTAGTAAAAATAGCAGTGTTAATTGTATGGTACCCAGTGTATGTCACAATGTAACAGGAGAATGCTAGAATGGATGTCAGCCTGGTTGGGAAGAGAATCATTGCGAAAGGGGTATATAGAGTTTGAATGTTTACACAGGTTTTTAATCTAGACATAAATACCTCCTAATGCGTATTGAATTGCAATATAATCATTGTGTAAATAACATTGTTTCAAGTGTCAATTTAAAAAGTGTAAACATGTTGGTGTTACGTGTCGTTATGAATAAAGAAACTTGACAAGGGAATAGATATACATAATGGGAAGCATATATGTACACATAAGATAAGGTTAATTGGCAAAAAAAATGTGACAAGTTGTTTTTTTTTTATATACCTAGGAACCTTGAAGGCATGTGAAATGTATCATGACAACATGTACATTAATATTAAATATGTAATAAACTTTAAAAATATTTTTAAAAATTATGAAAGCAAAGAAAAAAGCAAAGACTTGCGGTAATTATTCAATAAGACCTTATAAATTGACATTGTAGTTCAAATAGAGGATAAACAAAACTGGCAACGGCTTTATGTCATCCTTGGTGCTTTTTTTCGTATCTGCTTTAGCTAATGTTGTCCTAATTTCTTATATCCTGCTAAAGAGGTATGTACAATTATTAATATTGCATTGCTTCAATGTTTTTTTTTTGTTTCATGTATGCTATTCAACAAATTGATAGATGAAAAAATATTGAATAATCATGTTTACCTAGTTCCATTATATTTAATGGAATTAATCTTTTAATCATAATCCAATTCAATAAAAATGTGGGGAAATTTTCTTTGTCAGTCAATAGCAAAAATCAAATGACCGTCTAATTTTAGAAGGTGCATATATCGCTTATGTTGACTATTTTTCTATATAGAGAAAATACAGTACTTGGCCATTTTAGTTCCCAAAATGGTCGCCATGGTAGGAATAGCCTATGGCAATGCATAACTGAAATATCATGCAAACAATAAAACACACTTACCTTAAACTACTAGTATTTCAGATTTCCGAATATTTTTTTGTTACAACTGGTCATAAATTCTATAAATTCTAATTCTATATAAATATCTCAATTCATGTTTCCATTAATTAGTGTCATTTTCCCGACACCATTATAGGTGTAACAACATATAGCAGAAATCGTACCTTTCTTCTCTATGTCTTTAAACATCCCTGTACATTCTCCCATTAAACGCTATTTCGTAATTTTTATCCTAGCATATTTTGTTGTCCTCTTCAATATCCTCTTTTATTTCATGGCTAAAAATGCTTTCGACCAGTTATTTTCAACCAGCCAGTAAAATTTCTGTCTACAAAAACTGATTCGCCGAGATCGGTTTTGTCTTCTTATCGTGAGTGTCTTAGAAACAACATGTCTTTTATAAAGTTTATAATTATTTTCAAACAATTTTCTTGAAGAAATATTTTCAACAGAATTGTTGTTAAATTTATTTGTGAGGTCTTCCAAGGTATGTCTTTGGTTACCCCGTAATATCCGAAAAAGACGACGATCAGCTATGTTGTTAGTTTTTCTCCACAATCCAGGATTGGAGACCATAAACTGAGAACAGGCTTAAGTCAAAATTTTGATTTTTAATAGCTTGTCATTTCTAATACATACGTAATGAGAAATTCGCAGATTTGTATAAAATTTCAATTGAAGCATAATAGTAAAAATTTTGTTTTGTTATCAAAATTATTTCGTAAGTTATATTGATTTGATATTTTGACTTGAGTCTCTTCTCAGTTTATGGTCTTGGGCCTGTTCTTCAAAGATTTTCTTCGTTTCCCCTGTCTTTCACATGTTTCACGCGTTTTATAAATTTATTTACAGTCCTTGGATTAAATCAAATGATTTTTGAGGTTTCATGGCCAGAATGACCTTTCTCATTTAAACTTACAATGATTTTTCTCACCTCCGGCGTCAAATCTTTTCTACGGTGACCCATTTTGTAAGAAGACGATTATCGACAAACAAAACGGAAATAAAATTAAGAAGATGAATAAATAATCCAAAGTCGGTATTTGTACTTTTATCCCAAAGCAAAAAAGGTTAGATTTTTTAAACATTTAGAAACTAAGAGACGATATATCATCGCAAAAACCTGAGTTAAGGAAACTACGGCGGCCATTTTGGGAACTAAAAAATTATGGCCAACTACTGTACTAAAACACAGTAACTCTTCGCTAAAGAAAACGATATTTGATAATTGTTATTATTTTAAAGGCAAATGGAGAAAAGAATGGCTGAACCAACAACAGAAGATATGTTAAATGACGACAAAAGAAAACCAAATGACATTTATGAGAATTCGGATGGAAACGTCACTGGAGATCACCAGGAACTAGGAGAGCTGGAGAAGACCTCTCATTATGATGCACTACAGTAACAAGGACTAGACTTAACTCTTTACAACTTACAGAATTGCTATGCATCATACATTGAATCCTCGCATCATAGAAATATTACTTTACCATTTCCCCGCAAGCACTTTATAGTGGGGTACAAATTTCTCTAAAGTTTAGCGTAAATAATATTCTGAAATAATATTTTAATTAGAAAATAACTTTTCTTATTTTATGAGACTCAAGCAAGTATAAAATAGTTGGAATTTGGCAATGAAATAAAGATTAAATGAACTTTTTAAAGTGCGTGAAAATGCGTGATTGCGGGGAAACGGTAAATGCGTGATTTTGCGTTAGAAATAGGAAATGGTATATGCGTTAAAATGCGTGAATGCGGGGAAGGGTGTTAAAGATTTGGAGAAGGAGAAATAGAAATAGAGTTATTATTTGATGTAAAATCTACTTTACCAGTTTTTTTTTTTTTTGTATGTAAATAATTATATCAACGTTTCAAAAAATCAGAAAAATCCTTTTTTTGGGGGGGAATTATTTTCCAAGATTTTTTAAAAATTAGATTGATTGATTGATTGATACTGTTTAACGTCCCTCTCCAGAATATTTCACTGATATGGAGACATCACCATTGCCGGTGAAGGGCTACAAATTTAGGCCTATGCTCGGCACTTACGGCTATTGAGCAGGGAGGGATATTTATCGTGCCACACTTGCTGCGACACAAGGCCTCGGTTTATACGGTCTCATCCGAAGGACAGCCCCATTTAGTCGCCTTTTAGGACAAGCGAGGGGGTACTGAGGACCTTTTCTAACCCGCATCCCCACGGGGCTTTTTTAATTAGATGATCTAGATGATCTTGCATACCTAGTAGCTCTATAGTATATGCATGTTGAAAGCTGGCTCATTCTGACATTTCTATTACTTAGATGTTTGTCTTAAATATTTTATTAATTTGATAAAACTTTGGAAAAAAGTGTATTTTGAGGTATAAATTTTCTGGCATAGATTAATTAATTTTATCTTGTATTTCATTTTGTGAGTTAGAAAAAAAAACGCAACCTATGTAAGCTATTTTAGTTTTTCTCCATGAACATGTTAAAGTGTTTATACACACCCTTTTTTAATGAGGACCTAAATATATATAGATTACCTTGAGCTAAGAAAAAAATTATGACTCATTTCAATGCAACCCCCAAATATTTTATATTTTCTACATGAATTTTTTTAAATTCGTAATTTTGTCGCCTCCCCCTTCCCCTTTTTTTCACGCAAAACAGCGTCGCTTGCTAAGAAAATAGGCATCAAGATAAAATTATTTCATACGAGGGGATATCAAAAAGTTCCTGGACTAGCCCCTAAAATAAAAAAGCTTTAGATACATCAATGAATTTTAGAATATCTGTTGAGCATCATCTTTCCAATCTATAGAAAAAAAAAAACAAATTATATTTTTTTTTCAATAAATTTGTATTGTTTTTAAAGCAATTGTGTGTCCAGGCGGTGCAACCTTGAACACTACGTTCTTTCGACCTAAGTATAGCTGAGAGAAACTCGTTTGATTATAAACATTTGAAATTCAAGAATATTTTCTATTCAGGTATTTGCTGGGACACTATTGTTTCATATAATATGAAATGTTTACCCCATCCTGGAAGTTCTATGAAATTTTATCGTATATTTTACCTGGAGTGTCCGAACAAATAAGACCTTGAAAATAACGTCAAAAGGGGGGTCCTTTTCCGGCATTCTATAAAGTTTTGCCACTGAAAAAAACAAGTAGAGACCTAAGAAATGTTTAAACTAGCTACACAGAAATAATATGCATCTAGAGTTCTTGTATTTTAATGCAAAAATAAATTCAAAGAGAAAATAGATGCACAGTGGATAATGTCGATTTGAGTCAATGTGTGAAAAAAATCAATCACTTCAAAAATGACGTTGATCATGTGTTGTAGCTATTGAACTCCAAATAACAAGATATGCTGGCACAATCAAGCGAGGATCTCTCCCAGATTATAAATCAATTTGCAATATTATATGCATCGAAAGACACTGTTCATAACACTGTAAAGTTATATAAACAAGACGTATTAAAATCATCATCAAAATAAGTGTACGAAGTAGAAGATGCGAACATTGAAAAACAATGATGCTGTCGGACGTCATGAAATTAAACTGCGACGGCGGCGGGTGATCATATAATGACTTTTAAAGGAGAAGATAGGGTAAGAGCGGTAATTGGAACCCAATTTTGAGTTTCTTTCGGAATGATCCAACAATTAATCCAGAAAAACCTGTTTTCACCCCTGCCACAAAATGAGTATTAGTTTTAAGATTTAGAATAAACAGAGGGCCACAGTGGGGTCAGAAAGTAGGTCAATTTCCGTCATTTCTCATTTGTATGCAAATTTTCATCATTTTGCAGCACACTTTCTTTCGGAAAACATAGAGCTCACACTTGCCTATCTACCAAATTTAAATATTTTATACACTAATATCAGATGCAGTTTATGTGTAAAAATCTCAGATAGGCAAGCTTGTGATCTATGTTTACCGAAGAGAAATGTTTCCAGAATATGATGAAATTCCAACAGAATTGAGGAAATTCTGGAAAATGCCCTATTTGTGCGCCCTCTAGTGGCTTTCAATTAAAATTAGTGCCTGTATTAAAGTGAGGATCATTTTAAATTCTGAACCATAAACTATTACAGTTCTACCAATTTTCTGACTTTTACATCAAATAAGGGACCAGATTAGGCTGTTACCCTACCTTATCCTTTGTTAAAATTTGGCAAATAATAAACGTATCATTTCAAAATTTCTTGAATCCTTGTCATTGAGTTGTTACACTGTATTTGCCTCCACTGACTATCAGTCATATCATGCCAAGGGATAAGAAAAAGAACATATCGTTCGTTATGTAATTGACACTATTTGAGTTTGTATAATATACGATGCATCATAGAGGAAAAAAAACGCCCTTCCGTTTTCTTGTAGATTTATCTACTTATCTCAATGCGCTCAGTTTAGTACATTTTTATTCAGTTACATTGAATTGTTCTGCCCTGAGAACAGAAGATATTTTCTTTTTATTATTTTGCACTCG
This sequence comes from Saccostrea cuccullata, assembly GCF_032062105.1. NCBI lineage: Eukaryota > Metazoa > Mollusca > Bivalvia > Ostreida > Ostreidae > Saccostrea > Saccostrea cuccullata. The sequence goes on along the minus strand of NW_026939718.1, from coordinate 68,394 downwards.
GGTGATTTTTTTTAAATTTATTGAAATGGTATTTATAAGTTTTAAAATATACTACTTAACATTGGTAATCGGATATACAATTGCTTATGGTAAGTTCAAATCACCTCTAATGGAAGAAATTCATTGCTTTTCTTTTTACCCAGCTAAGGTACTTAGATGTATCACCTTGAATTCAATCATTTTTAATGTTAACAAAATTTTTTTAGCCCTTTTTTAATTTTTTTTTTACTGGAGATCTCTTTTTTTTTATTGTTTCTATCATCTGTCCTGAAGGCGTTGTACTCAGCCATGCCAAAAAACTGCATTTTTGTATGTGTGCAATTCTTGTGCTTTCCCTTCAAAGTCAAGATATTTGTGGTTAAAGTTTCATTTTATGCATTGCATAAGTAGGCAAGTACCAAGCAGTGGCGATAATTACCAAGTCAGAAGCTGTTAATTGTATACTAGTATCTTGCATATCCGGAAGATGGCCAATTATCAAATAAGAGGCAAGAGAGGAGATACATTGTATTGTATTGAGTTTCTTATGATGTTACGTACAATACCCTAATAATTCAATATTTAAAATATAATAGACATTGTCATTATATATACATTGAAATATATGCTATATTTACTATTCAATGTTATCCATATGTTACTTTTTTATGATGTTCAGATACGTAACATTTTGTTGTGTTCAAAAGAAATTTGTCTTTTTGTTTGTTTGTGCGTTAAATGTAAAAAGTTTGAAACTTTAGATACAGATTCTTTAAGACTTTAAGTTAACAAAGAAAACATCTTCTATGATAAATATCATTCGGGCAAATTGAAGTTCATAATGGCATAAACAATCTTTTGTGAGAAATGAAAGCTAACTTAAGGATGAAATTCGAACATAATATTCCTCAGTATTTATTACAATACATTTAAGAGACTTGAATTGCTTACAATTCAAGAACAACAAAATGTGAAAAAGTAGTCGGCGTTGATATTCAGCAGGAAAAAAATCGGAAACGCAAAATGTGCACTAATACAAAGCGTGTTGTTCTTCCTGCTAACGGTAAAACAACTAATATTTACAAAAAACAAAAAACAAAAAAAAAACTAACCATCATTAAAGTAAGGACATCGCATTTAGATAGTAGAAAACAATTCTCTGTTGAATTTTACGCTTCGTAGTCTTTGTTTATTGAAATGTAGCTTACATATGATTTCATCTGACGTAACAGTCTAAAAGTTATAACTGGCTTGTGCAGCTTGAGATTTGGACTTTAAAATTAACACACACTCTTTCTGTAATAACTATTCAATATTGAGCTGATTTGATCGTCAATCTTCTCAAGTGATAAATATGTATATATAGATGATCATGAATAAGCAGTTTTCCGGATAACCTTTATGATATATGGACCGCTCTCTGGAAAAAGGGGTCTTAATGACAAAATTTTCGAAATTGACTTTTTCAAATATTTCAAATCTACAGCAAATTTGGGACACACAGTCAAAATTTGAGCATTAAATTTGCTTTAGTTTTGAAGTTACACGTGTTTGAACACAGCATGTTGCAATTAAATAATAACGTGAATAACGTTATTGAAAAACGTCATCTTTTTTTAACAAAAAATGACGTCTTAGATACAAAGTCTTTCAATGACGTTATCTTTGTAAAAAGAAATGACGTTTTTGAAACAAAGTCTAATATCAATTCGATTATAAAATGGAATAACATAATTTAGATTTTGATATAAATTATTTTTTTCCTAACACATTTTAATAAAAATATCATGAAGCACATTTATTAAATAATGAGGTGCGTGTATCTGTACATGTTGCACAGTGAATGACATTGTGTTTATGTATATCCAATTGATTTCATAAAGAATGACTACAATTTTTTAAATTAATAAATGTTTATAAAGGACTAACAAATTAATTATGATAACAAAGAAACAGAAAACTAATATACAAAACAAAGCTTAGTATCATTACATATACGTTATTCAAGCGGTTAACAGGTCCGATCGGAAATTGTGACCAGATAAATGTTTGCGGGCGTCAATAAGATCATTGGTCTGTAAACAAACTGGTCAATACTGGGCAAAACTTCTCGTCTTCTAATACGCTGATCTTTACTTCTGCTTTTGAACCTTATTCCTCTACAGACAAAATACCAGGCTTTGTATTTTGTATGTGAGTACATTTGAATTCCCCTTAGAGATGTAGGAAAGTCTTTCATTCTAGTCACCGTCATGCGGGGTACATGTACACGAGAGCCGAGTGAAACCTGCTCCACGATTGTTTCAGTCTGATCAATGAATTAGTCTCCTAAGTTTTTAATCAATGCAGCAAGCGTTTGACATTGAACTTGTATGCTGCCCCGTCATAATTTGCCACATAAGACATATACAAGTATTCCATTAATAAAAAAAAATTGTTTTGGCCGTTGCAGTTATCAGTATGAACTGTACATAAAAGTTCTATATTTCAAAGAAACCGAATAGATAAAATAACTGAATCTGGCCCATGTGTATTTGTAGCTTTACGCACTACAGTTTCATGTTGAGAAATTTAAAATAAATGAGATTTATCGTCTTTTCGGAAACCAAACTTCTGGATTTTATAGAGTCAAGAAGAAAAGAGGCCATTGAAGAGCATAACGAGGTATAACTCATTGGTACCGGAGATGTCAAATAAATATTACATGGCGTTCGGGAGAAGTGTTAAACGTTGAGCTGCCAAACCCTGAAAAGAAACCATAACTCTATTTAAAAAAAATGTGCGTTGAGTTAATAATTAAATAGCTAAGACCATCTTTTAAAAAATGGTTGTCCTCTCCCGATCGACTGTCAAAAGATGGCACGACTCAAAGACTTTTTTTTTTTACCTACCAGGACACAATATTTTTTTTTCTTTTTATTCCTCTTATTCCGTCAACAAATATGTTTAAATTTTCTGGAAATGTTTTTCCGACCTACCTAATGATCCAATAAACCCCAAGACGGGAGAGAGTAAGAAAACATTTATTTTAAAGATGGCCTAATTAACATGCGTGAATTTAACTTGCTGTATAAAATTTGATAAGAAATTATAGTATTAGATTAAAGACTTGACATGATATGCACACGCTGTAGGAGGTAATTTTCGCTGAAAGAGGGGGATCAACCTAACAGAAAAAATTAACAAAAACAAAACCAAAAAAAAAGTCACATTACTTTTTAAGTGCACAACCAAAATTTATTTAAATATTCTTTTGAAGAGTATTAATACTGGTAAAGCTTTTAGGGGTTAAATTTGAATTCGCTTTGTTTTCTATTAAGTGTATAACTGTGAATTATTGTCCCCCCCCCCCCTCTAGTTTGTATCTGATATAAAGAACAGCATGAAGAATCACTCTTTTTCTCTCGGTGTAACTTTAGATAAAATCTCTCCATGATCGAACTTGTGTAAAAGTCAATCAAATATAGCCTATGTAATATGTGTGTTTTCAATAATTTCACAAACTAAATTATGAACTTCCACAGACACCTCAAGAGTTGATAAAGTACATTGTACGTACTTAATTCACCCCCCCCCCCTCTTCGGATTTAGTTTATTTAGTTACTTTTCATGATATGACATGACATGATAGAATCAAATCTACCATTTTGAAAACACTTTACACATATTTTCGGAGAATATCTTTGCTTATGAATTAAAGTATAAAATAATAAAAATGATAGATTTGACGGAGAATGTTTTAAAAAAAATATGATCGCTACATTTTTGTAATTAGGGGGAGAGAGCTAGTTGGTCAATCTTGTTAGCTATTAGATAGGGATTAGTCATAAAGATAAGTATAACGTCATGTATGTTATCCACATTTCATACACGTTAACATCATTATTTATCAGGAATTCAAGCCTGCAATTTATTCCTAGGTAGGGGGTGTATGGATTCTTCATAAGTAAAAATAACATCCAAACCATAAATTTGTTGACGAGCAAAAAGAAAATAACCCCCCCCCCCCCTCAAGAAAAAATGTACACTCCTTTCAAAAGTGTGTTAAACTTATTCCGTAGAGGAGTGGGTCGGACTGCTTTAGCTTCTTAAGCTTCAAAAGTATTATTTCTCCTCAAATTTTAAACATTTGATTACTATAAAATTTGAGGAGGGTAAAATCTACAATTTTTAAGGGGGGAGGGGCGGAGGGGGGCATTTGTTGCATGGAAATTACACATCGTTTTTAAAGTTTTTTGCTATTGATTAAATGAAACTATTATTCTTTTAGAGTATACTCGGGAAATATAAATAAATCCTAAAATCCAGAAGCAACGCTTGTTAAAAAAAGGTTGAACAGTGGAAAGGTGGAAAGTATCAAAGTATATGATATATGCTAAATAAAATATGTGTATGAACTGCAAGCAATGCAATGGGGGAAAAAAATCTAATCACGCACTGCAGTTTTATACATGAGAAAGTATTAGAAAACATATGAATTTCATTCCATCAACCAACAAAATAATGCTACAATTATACAAGGGTTTCTGATACGCTAACTAGTCTCCTCATAGTCGTTCATGAGGAGAGAAGCGTATCAGAAACCCTTGGCTAGCGAAGATGCGTGAATGCACAAATAAGCCTATCATAAACTAATCAAACTCATTTAATATTGTCAATTGCTAACTTTCAAAGTATAAACATTATACTTACTGATATTTCTTCGTCTTTTCTTCTTTCTGTGTTTATCCCTTAAATCGCTATGTTTTGAGGTCGGGCTCGAGTTACGTAATGTAAATAAAGATGGAAATTGGTGGATCATAATACTTTACATTCATAGAGGTGGGTTTACGTATGAATAGAAATTTTGTCACATATTTTGTTTCAGCGTAATATTAGCTATTCATTTCACTAGGATATAAAATCTAGCGAAAAAATAACTGAACAAATTTTGATAAAGTATTTATATTATAATATATATTGTGTTTATGACCTTCAAATTGTTCTCGAAATGCAGAAAAAAAATCACACAGAAAACAGTACAGTAATACAATGTAAGTTATATCAGAATATCCCTCGAGGTATCTTGAGAAAATATTTTATAATGGCAAAGAAACTTATTTCACTCACGATACGACGATCATAACACGTATTCATTTATACCTTCACTCTGAAAATGAAACAGAACAACGGAGAGTGGAAAGGAGGAAAAAAGAAACATGTGCGTTTTAGACGCGAAAATTTGACGTCACAATAAACACGTTTTCTCGACGTCAACGCTTATGTCATTAAGACTGGTTTTGTCAGAGAGCGGTCCATATATATCATAAAGGTTATCCGGAAAACTGCTTATTCATGATCATCTATATTTGGGAACCGATTTTGCGATTTTTAAAGCTATTCTTTTAATGTTGATGTTGCATTGCTAGTCACATATTTTGATTAACAAGAACGGTTCTTGTCGCAAAAACTAACCTTTTTATTTCTTCTTCATAAATAGTTCATAAATATGTTCTTTTTGTTAGATTTTCCTAGTACCAAATTCCTAGGTAACTATATATTGTAGTCTAATATAAATTAACAAATTAAATGGATATAGATTGATTTAAACACTTACTGGTCAACTAAATGATAATAACTCCCCCTGACATTTAATATTCTCTATTTCTACAGAAAATACCCTAATTACGATGCAAAAGGGATTTAATTTCGTAATTCTAATATCTTATGAATAAGTTATGAACTTTTAAGAATTGGCTGAATAAATCAGATAAATGTAATATTCATTTTCAGTCTAGTCGCTTTAAACGTGTTTCACAGTATTGGTATAGAATATTAGTAACAGTAAATATAAAGTATTTTATCGACTTTTATATCTGCCAAACTGCTGCTACTTCATTGAGTATTTACATCTAATACAACTTGAATGAAATAAAATTCCTCTTCAATTACGTGAAAAAATATATATCAGTTATGAAATAATTTGGCAAGTAAATCACTAGTATCATTTGACATAGTTGATGAAAAGTATAGTGCTATATTGAACGTAAATTTGTTTATCTAAAAAGCAAAATTTAGAGTTAATAGAGAACCTTACATTTCCAGCCGTTGTTATAGCCTGGCAACGCTCATGCTTTGGTCAACAATCATGCAAAAATAAATGAAAAGATCAAATGACGCACTTAAACTTCCCCGTAAATCTATAACTATTAACTATATTTGATCATTGACAACCTCTATTGCTTATTACAAATAAGTGATCAGTTTGGTTTCAATCGAAATATATTATTTTACATTCGCAGTTCCTTATACATATGGCTATGGTAAGTTTGAAATTTTGCCTATCTAACGTCTTATTTTTATTTGATAAGTAATTATATAAATAAAATGAACTAAAAGCTTGCAACTTATTATGTTTATACAATTTGAAAAATTTGATAGGCATATTTCTAACACCAAAGTTGGTTTCCCTGTACTAAATAAAGGATTTTGATTCAATATATATATCTCCCATCTTTTTTTTTTATAATTTTTATTTTTATATACAAACTCAGCATTTGGAGTTTAATAACTGTCTGTGTTTAGTATAAAATAAATCAAAACAAAGTAGAAGTCATTCAGATTTAAACAAGGCGTTTTAATTTTAATTACGGAAGTCAATACTTTGCAACCGACGAGAATTTTAAGATCATTTTTGCATAGTCAAATAGCGACTTTATTTCTAATTTTCCTGTCATTATTTAAAAAGTAAACTGCGACATTTTTTTCTACTTGAAAAGGGTACTCAAATGCCGAAGATTTGCCTTTTAATGCCCTGATCATTATTTACGAATTGAATTTAAAGGTATGCTAAGGCAGCACACAGATCAGGATTCGGCAATAACCATTATTTTTTTACGTGAAATACAACATTAAAAAATCGTAAAGATCATAGATTAAACTTTTAATTATCATTATCCATTCTTTTACTTTAATGAGTTTTACACTAAAGAAAGCAAGTAAACCATTACGTTTTTATGTGAGGTCTAAAAATAAAAAAAAAATATGCCTTGATGAGAAAGTGAATAGTTCAACACTTCCCCGAGGATAGTCAATTGTTATTTGTAAACCTAGGTTTGTGAAATATCTCTGGACCATAGAATCCTATACCTCTCTCATATAAATAATTCTCTGTCACTTTCGGATGAAACCTTACCAAAAGTTTTACATTTTTTTCGATGAATTTGAAAAAAAAATATTTATTTATTATCGTTATCTTTAAAGTCAACGCCATATAACCTACTAAGAGGTCATATTGCATACTACGTAAAATATCTGGGTGATACGTGATATATATATATATATATATATATATATATATATATATATATATAAGCGTTGAAATTAAAATTCAAATAAAAAAAGGACCGGTCAGGGTAGCCCAGAGGTAGAGGGTTCGCTTCGTGATCGGTAGGCGTGTGTTCGATTTCCGATCGCGGCGCCGCGTCATACCTAAGACGTAAACATAGGTAGTGATTGTTCCTTCGCCAAGCGCTCGGCACTAGAAGTGAAAGTCATGGGTCTTTCGCATATGACCTTAAAAGCGTCGGCACGTAAAGAACCCTCACTGCTCAATGACCCTCAATGCCGAGTATAGGTCTTAATTTGAAGCCCTTCACCGGCATCGGTCACGTCTCCATATGAGTGAAAAATTCTCAAGAGGGACGTTAAACAATATACAATTAATCAAATAAAAAATGGGGTCAATATACTTCTATAGTACATTTAATTTGACCGTTTGCACTGAAATCCATGTCTTAATGAAAATAATATTTTTGACGTTTTCCCTCCAATATTTTTATCAAATTTTAAAAATCCTATTTAAAATCTTTGACACTTTAAAATTACTAAGAAAAAGTTTTATCTTGTTTCGCATAGTTAATTGTACTAATCTTATAAATAGCTTTCTATATGTTTTATTTCAAGAAGAAGTCCAACAAAAGAAATGTTTATTACATCAGTCTAACAATTTCACTGTCGACCGGCTTGCCGGTCGACATAAGAATTGTTAGACCGCAACGTCACTGCTAAGGCACAAGTTATTTATCATCGTTAAATGTCGTCGACATTGAAATAGCCGAGGTTAAAAGCTGCAAGAGTTTTTGCTTCTGGCAAGACATGGAAGAAGGATAGAGTATGTTTTATGTTAAATAATTCTTGTGATATAATAAAAATATAATTAACTTCGTTTACTCTCATCATTGTTTTTAATTTACTGATAAAGCCATAATTTTCCATATAAAATAATGGATAATAAAGTGTGTATTGATTAAATCTTAAGTGAGCACTGAAGGGCATAACAAAACAGTTATAGATTAGGATTCCGGCATCATATGATTTGTTGGACCTGCAGGTGAAAATGTTGCCCTTGGCTTGCGGCTTCGGGCAACATTTCCACCTTCACGTCCAACAAATAATATGTTGCCCTCATACCCAGTCAATAACTGTATATTATTTGACCTTTCTGCATTAAAATATGCTATTTTTATGGCATTTAAAATTTATTTAGCCTTTTCTTTTTGAATTGAAGCAAATCAAAGTCAAAGTTATCTTAAATGTTATGAAAAACATCGAAAGCGGAGGAATATGATGTAATTTTTCAGATATAACTTAACTGCTGTTAATTTACAGTTTAATTGGCTCATTTTTTTTCGCATACATTGACTATATTTGTCACACTTTGCTGAAAGAATATATAAGAAATAATTTAATAGATATTTTGAAGCCAGCATAACACATTTCATCGCAAAAAACAGCTTTGTGTGCAACCAGGATGAAAAGAATGAATCTCAAATTAATAGTACTGTTATAGTTGAAAAGGGAATAATCAGTTCATTTTTTTTTTTCTAAAAAAAAAAAAACTTCCGCCACAAAATATAGTTCATGGCTTAAGTCTACTTAAATAAACATTAATTGCGCTATTGTGACTATTGTCATTGAAAAAACTTCAATTTGCATTATAGAAATCAGATTTAATGTAAGAACAAAAAAATCAATTAGAATTTTATAAATAAAGGACAAACTCAGGATCGAACGTCCATAAATTTAATATATGTTCGTCATTTCAATATCTGATTATAACAAACAAGTTAATAGGTGATATAAGACACGTGCTGTTAAGGAAGTAATATTTTTTTATGCACACCTTCATAGTTTCATCTTTCACATATCAATGTGTGATATTTGACGGATTGACATAACGCAGAAGAAGAGCGGAAAAATATGCGCACGCTAGCAGAATTGCTGGATATTTGGAGCAAATTTGTGTATGATTTTTTAAAGGAATATTACTGCATAGGTACATTTTAGGAAAAACATTCAATAAAGTATACATATAAACATGCCTAGATTTTTATATCCTGTTAGAAGTACGCCTGCTTACAAACCTAGGCGTCGGGCTAAGATTTCCAATAAAAGTGTTCAAGAAAAATCTCTTTGTTCGAATACGATCTTATCATTTAAAGAAACCTATGAAACAGTATCTACTTTAAATATTCAATTTTACCATGTTTTTGCGCATGTGCACTTTTATGTTTCGAGTAAATATTGGTAATATTATATTTGGTGTCTGTTAATTGGCATTTGGTATTTCTGTTGTATCAATTTCTTTCAAAACATTTTTGTCAAAATCTGAAAAACTTTATGATCATTGTTTGGAACTTGTTTTTCATGTCCCTCGTTCGTTTAAAAAACAAACCTTTTGAGCTGAATATTTGTGCTTCCTTTAGTGAATGTGGCTTTGAACAAACAGACTTGGCAGGCAAATCCTTTTCTTGTATCGGACAGCAGATTTGATTCAAGTAATGCAGTAGATGGACTAAAATCAAACCTCCGATTCGATGGGGGACAGTGTGTTATTTCAGCTGACAATAAAAGAAATGCCACCTGGTGGGTAAACCTGACGTCAGTCTACAGCATTCATGACATACGGATTTATTACCGAACTGAAAATAATGCATGGAGTAAGTTTTTTTCCGACATTGTAATGAAATTCGAAACCATTTAATTGTGGACTGTATAGCTTTCTTATAGAAAGTCGCTAAAAAATAACACAATTATTCATTTGTATTATTTTTTTTTAGATCTAAGGGATAAGCTGAATTTAAATCATAAAAAAGTTTATCTCTTATATGGTTCAAAAATGTTCATGGTTTTCTTTTGTTCGCAGTATCTGAGGGAATCTTGGTATTATCTATTCAGTGGTAACAACAACTACAACTTATGAGTAATAATCAGGTTGCACCCCCGTTCTGCATCAGTGCATAAGACGTGAATGAAATAAAGCCAAATTACGCGGGTCTATCTTCGATTTCCAATACAAAAATGAAGTCATTTTAAGCATGCATTTCTTTAAGACCCTTCACCTCATAAGAAAAATCAAGCATTTTTATGATCTAATTTATTTCTGTCCTTCAAGTGTCAATTCTCATTTCCATTCAATATTACACACTGACTACTATGAAATCATAATGAAATTATTTAAATCTCCAAAATCTTTCATCAGCTCATTTGTGAAAATGTAAAAAAACATGTATCAAAATTATATATGTATGCATTAAACTTATACTAAGGATCCTAACTACTATTGTTTTTTAAACAGTTAGACTCGATCTGCCAAGTGCACATTTACATGACTTTGTATGTACATGTATAAATGTAATATTAGAGGATATTTACGATTGAAAACGCTTGAATTAAAATCTATTTGAAAAATTCTGACTCTACCTAGGTTAAAAACACCCTGTTGTTTATCTCTTGATACATTATTTATCCAATACATGAATATATAATACATAAATAAATAAACTATTCAATTGATTGATTAAATAGAAATCAATATATACATGTACATTATTTTAAAAAACACAAAGAAATAAGGCAGTTTTATCTAAATTTTCAGTGGAGAAGAGATAAAAAGAGAGAATTTTCTTTAAAGACAGATGATACAAACATTTTTTTTTCATTGGAAGAGTCTTAATAACATGTCACAAGTTTAGAAAGTGGAGAGTTCTTATACTTTTTTTTCTAAGAACTGGAAAATGAAATAGACTTGAAAAATATAAGTAATATTTCAATAAAAAAAAATATATATATATATATACAAATCACACTAAGTTAAGCTTTACAGCTGAAAACAAATTTCAGAATATGTTATCTTGGTGCTAAAAATGCAATAGAAACCATAGAAACATATATCAAGCCAGATGGTTTTAGGAAGAAAAACAAAAAGACAAAAAATCATCCATATCATTTTAACCATTTTACCTTTCCTGATAAAATTCACCTGGCTTGGTACACTTCCTTAAAGATTATATTACTCTTTTAGCATCAATATAACGTATTTCAAAATTTATTGTCATCCTTAAACCTTTACTGTTTTTTATCCATATTTGTAATTTAATTGACATATTACTAATTTTTCTAAGTCTATTTCATTTTCAAGTTTTTGTTAAGAAAAAAATCGAGGACTTATCCATCTTTCTAAACTTGAGACATGATTTATAAGTCTCCTCGCTCCATAGAAGAAAAAGTTTGTATCATCTGTCCTTAAAGTAAAAAGGAATCAAAGTGTGCATGTGTTGAGAAAAAAAATACATTTTAAAAAAATGGTTTGTCCTCTACGGATCTAGTGAAAAAATTTTAATAGCTCGAGTCAGAACTTTAACCTACAGAAACTATATTTTTAATACGTGGGGATCCGGGTAAGAATAGGTCCTCAGTACCCCCTTGCTTGTCGTACAAGGTGACTAAATGGGGCGGTCCTTCGGATGAGACCGTATAAACAGAGGCCCCGTGTCACAGCAGGTATGGCACGATAAAGATCCCTGCCTGCTCAAAGGCCGGAAGTGCCGAACATAGGCCTAAATTTGCAGCCCTTCACCGGAAATGGTGACGTCTCCATATCAGTGAAATATTCTGGAGAGGGACGTTAAACAGTATACAATCAATCAATCGATTTTTCCCAAACAACGATAATTTCGATTGCTATGATTTTAGAAAAAAATTATGTCATACAAATACCTATGCAAACTTCTTTCGGTCGGATTTTAAAAAAAAATACCTAAATGTAATCAAAGTTTCATGATGTGTCAGAGTTACATCTTCATGCTCAGGAGTCTAAAGTTTTTGTCGTGAAAAAAAAATCCTGGAATAAAAATGTTCATCCTCAACTAAACAAAACATCAAGTTGGAAACGTGTTCTGGGGGACCCACTTAGACAAATAGATCAGAATTAGTCAGAAAATATGCGCCACACATTCTTTAACCTTTGAACTCCTGTACGCGTTTTGATGTTTCATATTTCGTTGTAGATTTCCACATACTTGATATTGTAAATGCGTATGTTATGTAAATATATATTTTTTTCTTTTTATTTGAAAACTGAGCAAAAATCGTGTAAAAATAAGCAAATGTTCAGCACTTTAACTATTTATTTACAGCTAAATTTCTATAATTAATCATTAGGCTTTTGAAACATATATTCTTATATATTATATAATATTATTATCCTATTATGTATTGTTTAATGGACTTTAAGATTGAGTACTTTTCATAATTTCTACATCCGTGATTGTTTTTTTTTTTTTAAATATTTGGCTTGCATGATTAGGTTTTTTTTTCTAATTCCAGATGAAAGAAACCCTTTTGCTGCAAGATTTCTTGGGTTTTATGTGTATTTATCGAACACTACGAACCGACTTGATGGCCACTTATGCTTCCATGATATAAACTATACGAGATCAACTATACCAGCCATTGCCAATATCTCCTGTCCCTTACATGCACAATACGTCATCTATTTTAATGAAAGATTATACAATATTATGTACCCGGATGGATATTCACAATTTGCTCATAATGAATTGTGCGAAGTAGAAGTCTTTGGTATGAAATCTTTTATTTTTTGTAAATTCTTGTTGTTTTTCTTTCGCATGTTATCAACTCATTTTTTATGCGACTACATGAGCTGTGTTATATCGCCAAATTTGTGATTTTATTTGCTATTTGAAGGTTGTATGACTGGATACTATGGACCTAACTGCTCTATCCCCTGTCCTGAAAATTGTGGTGACGGTTATTGTCACATCGAGACTGGAATGTGTTCCTGGTGTAAACCTGGGTACCAGGGATATCAATGTCAAAATGGTAATAATGATGATCACCAATGTTTTGCAACAACCTCATTTCGCTAGTTATATATTTACAATGTTATTTTTAATGAATAACAACACTTGCTGTTACCTGAAATGTAATTTGCATTCAATAGAGTGTAATGGTAACAAATATGGACAGGATTGTGGACAGGGATGTGGAGCCTGTCTGGGATATAAACAATGTCATCACATGAATGGTTCGTGTCTTGAAGGATGTGATGCAGGATTTAAAGACACTTTATGTAATATTGGTAAATAGATTAATAAGTATTGCAATCAACTGTATCTAAAAAAGAGGCAAATTGAAAGTAGGGGGGGAGGGGGGCTGAATCAAACAAAAAAGGTAAACCCCAATTTTCAATGTATATATTTTCATTTTTTCTGAGGGGGGGGGGGGGGGGGGGCTAAGCCTTCACCCCATCCCCCAGTTCTGACGCCTATGATCTAAGTACTATAGGCTTGCGCAAAAAAATCAATAGTAATCAATTGTATTTCGTCAAATTTCAAGGAAATACATTATAACTTCATTCTCTGTGTCATTTAGAGTGTTCTGAAGGATATTTTGGATATAACTGTGAAAATAATTGTAATGACAAATGTGAAGACCCAAACAAATGTAATAAGACAACAGGTGAATGTGAAGGTGGATGCCAGGCAGGTTGGAAGGGACTTCAGTGTAGTGAACGTAAGAACTGAGACTTTTCATTACGTTAGTTAGTTCATGAGATGTTGAACCATGTTTAATGTTATTGGTAAACAGCTTGCCATAACGCTATTTTAGCAAAGCAATATATGAAGGTAACGAAAAATATCCATTTTTATACGTCCAAAAACACCACAGATATAGGAGTAGAGCAAACACAGACCAATAAAATCATCAGAGAGTGAAATAGATGCCATGGTGACTGATCATCCCTTGCCGAACGTTTTTATCTCTATATGTAAACTCAACTTGCAAATACGTTATTTCAAAGTCTGGATCTTATTCATGTACATTTCTTTACCCTGTTACATTTTAAAACAAGATGTTATACATCTTATTATATATACATGCAAAATATTTTCACTGATAATCACATATTGTTTTTCATTTAATGTTTGCTTTTAATCTTTTTGGTACCTTATAAAACTTGGTTCGTTTGATTAGGTATAATCTTTAGAATACCATTCAAAGGAGATATATTTATATGATGACTTTTCTTTAAATTAAAAGAGTGTGATGGTAACCGATATGGTAAGGATTGTGGACAGATATGTGGAGCGTGTCTGGGATATAAACAATGTCACCACATCAATGGTTCTTGTCTTGAAGGATGTGATTCTGGATTTGAAGGATATCATTGTACAACGGGTAACTCTATGAATTTTTGCATTAAGAAAATCAGCTAGCTACAGAAATGAAACTCCCAGATTGAGAAAATTTGGACAGAAAAACAAGAGAGTTACAGATCCAAGCACTCCTGTGCATGACTTAAATAAACAGATTATTACACTATATCCTCATACACTGTAATAGTAAATTTCATTATTTCAGCATGTGTATGATCTTTGACATACTCACATTTTTTGGAAAAGTTGGGGGGGGGGGGTACTCACGTTAAAAAGCTATTGCTTCTGACATCCAGAGACCGTACTGGGAAAAAAATAGGTTTGAAATGTGGAAAGGTTTATAAATAACATAATATTATATAAGAGTAAGATATATGTTTTTCAAGAGCTCCAATGCTTATACCAGGGTTTTGTATATAAAGGCTGATAAAGTATTTTGTAGATAATGTCCCGAAATTATAGAATTGAATCAACTGTTTATTTTTTTTTAACAATTGATCTGCAGTTCTTTTGTACATATGACCGATTTTTCAAAATCAAAGAGCTATAGTTTTGCAGCATGAAACCAGTCTCATGCAGAGTTCTATAACAGATAGATGTGACACATTTCCATATTGCTTCGAAGGTTGTTCCGCTGGAAAGTTTGGAAAAAACTGTAGTGAAAATTGCAGTGTCAATTGTATGGTACCCAGTGTATGTCACAATGTTACAGGAGAATGTCAGAGTGGATGTCAGCCTGGTTGGGAAGGGACTCATTGCGAAAGGGGTATATAGAGTTTGTATTTTTACACAAGTTTTAATTCTAGACATAAATACCTCCTAATGCGCATTGCGTTGCAATATAATTATTTTGCAAATGAAGTTTTTTGAAGAGTTAATTTCAAAAGTGTAAACATTTGTGTTACATTGCGTTATGAACCAAGAAACTTTATAAGGGAATATATATATATATATATATATATATATATATATATATATATATATATATATATATATATATATATATATATATATATATATATATATATATATATATATACAGTCAATTCTCGAATTATCGCCATTCGTTTCATCGCCATTTTCGCAATACCGCCATGATTTCCCAAGAACGTTTTTCCTGCTATATAAAATTCCCTTTATAACGCCAAATTCGCATACCGCCATCCGCCACCCTGTTTTCAAAACAAACGTCCATTTTTAAGTGCCAATTATCTCGATATACCGCCACAGGTGCGTGCGGTCAGTTAAGCGCGACTAATTGGTTGACGCTATCCCTGTTGTAAAGCATGAAAAGCCAGACAAGGTATACGCAATTAAATAATTAAATTAGAATTAAATGAACAAATAATTTTAATATGAACTGTTACAATGATGTTGTTCTGTTGTTTTGTTAAAAAAATCATTTAGTCTCGGCTTCGCCACTAAAGGGGTAGTTGTGAAAGTACGCCGAATACAATATTATTTTGATGATCTCTGCTTTAAACAATGCAAAATTTGCCTAAAAATATTTATACGGTATAAATTGTGAACGTTTCACTAACAATGATGCCATAAACAATAAATTTATTCAAGAAACCGTTTTACGTACTGTCAGCAACATATATCACGACGATCGACCCAGCATGTTTTTTTTTCAATATCAGACGTGCCGATTTGCATGTACATAGATGCACATGTACTTGTCTTTATTTCATAACTGCACATTTTGTTTAAAAGAAATTGTACATAAAAAATTACTTGAAGTATTTTCAATTTTAGAAATATGTTTTATATACATGTACACATAATTATAAGAATAGAAACGCTTTACGGTATTTCTAAGAACGGTAACTCTACTTCTTGTTTCCTAAAAGGTGGGAAATTCAATTCATCGCCAAATTCGTTATACCGCCATGATTTCTAAATCACAAAAGGTGGCGGTTTATCGAAAATTAACTATATATATATATATATATATATATATATATATATATATATATATATATATATATATATATATATATATATATATATATATATAGTTTTGTGCCATGCGGATTGTGGGTTATTTTGCGTCTTTTCCACTCACGTTGTGGGTACCATGGATGGTTTATGGGTCATTATATATTGACCCACAAACTATGTGCCTAAAATTTTGTTTATGACAATAATATAGTAACTATATTCATTTTTTACAAAAAAAAATTTTTTGACCCATAATTACACAATCAAAAAATGACCCACAATGCAATTTTATATATATGGATTCTTACCGCTGAGTGCATCGGCAGGATTTTGCGCGTGTCCCACAATATTTTATAAACTTTCCCCATGAGTATTGGAGTGATAAGGAGAAACGGCTAGATTTTATAGCCTGATTTCAGTGAATCATTATTAAATTGTAACGATTTTTTTTTTTATTTATATGTATCATGAGATTTTATTTTCAATGTAATACATTGTATAAATCTAAATGAAAAAAAAAATAAGGCTAATTTATTTCAAAACTTTTTATCGTACGATAGTTGTGTTCTTCTTAAAGTTTATATATCTAAATATAAATTCTTATAAAGATGTTAAAGAAAGCTTCAATAACACATTTTTTGAAAAATTAAATGCGACTAAAATGTTACTTTAAAGATCGCACGTGAGATGTAAATTGCGATGTTTCAATAATTAAAAAAATACGTTAGGTTGAAGTCTCAGAAAATCATTCACAACTTAAGGTTTATTCAGAAAAAAATATCACACATTAAGATTTAAGGTAAGTGTAATCAAATCAACAATTATTTTACATTTTATAGATGGAAAAGTATATACTCAGTATGGGACGGT
Source organism: Saccostrea cuccullata (assembly GCF_032062105.1). Taxonomy (NCBI): domain Eukaryota; kingdom Metazoa; phylum Mollusca; class Bivalvia; order Ostreida; family Ostreidae; genus Saccostrea; species Saccostrea cuccullata. Next base: position 51,100 of record NW_026939718.1, on the reverse strand, counting down.
GTTCTATATATCCAATGTATTGACCCAGAATAATGTATAGTTGCCGGTATTTGGATCCCGCAATTTCTATATCTTTTGGGGAGGTCAACATTACCGCTACATTGCAAAAATTTTCAATTCATTTACGCTACATTTCTTTGAAATTAAATTTCGGGTGATCAATACCGCTACATTTTATCAATAAGACTATAAAAATCATTACCGATACAAATCGAATCAGCCAGGAATGCCACAGAATTATTCTTGTATACTGACCCACAACTCGCTTCTGTACACTGATCCCGCAACATTATATATATATACTTATAGTTAATGACCTACAATTCTATCATACATGCCTATATAAATCTTTAAAAATATAAGTTAATTTAAAAAATAGAACATTTATGACAGAAAATGTCTCTTAAAATAAAAGTTGAACTTGGATTAAGTAATAGATGCTTGCTTTTATGTATAAAGAGTAAATACACATTCTGCTGCATCTGACGAAATATTTGTTTTATAAGACATAGACACAGCGGTTCTTGATCATGCACAAATAAAAAAATATTGTCGCACTCGGTCTTCTTTGGTTTATGCTTAGTAAGATACATTGCTCAAATTTTATCAATGGGGCTTGGTTCCGGGATTGTGTATTTTTTTGTATTGTGTGATTAAATTAACTAATTATATTGAAAACATGAAATCAATGAAATCCATAGTTTTTAAAAAAAAAAATCATATTTCAGAGAAAGGGTGACAGTCGACCTCTTGAATACCAGAGAGAGTCTTGGTCCACACTATTCATAGGCGTTGCAGTCGTGGGTGCTAGAGAGGGCTTACCCCTCCCTCAACCAGAGCCCACTTCTGATAAGATAAATATAAAATATAAGGATTGCAAATTGTGGCTTACCTTTTTTTGTTTACCCCCCCCCCTTCCCATTTTAATTTGGTTCGATGTTGCGTAAATTTCATGTAAGTATCTCGTCAGAATTTTAAGCAAAGTGTCAAGGAAATGATGTACCCTCAAAATGAAAATTCACACAAAAAAATCTCGATTGAGTAGGACCCAATACTCGCTATAATTACTACAAGACAATCTTTATTGTTGGACACTATGTACCCCTGAATAGGAGATTCTGCTTCCACACTTACATGTACTGCATAGATCTTTCCAAACCATTGAAATTGTGAGGAAAAAAAGGGGGGGTGACATTTCTTTTATAATCCCAAATGTATTCTTTCGGATTCAGATCCGGGAATTTGACAGTATATCGTCATACAAATGCTTTTTGGTCAATATCCTTGGGTGTTTAGCACTTTAGTGCGCTGCTTTAAGGATAATTCATACTTAAATTAAAGTAGTTCTTAAATAAAGACATTTATTAAAGTGAACACTTCGAAGTTTTGTTAAGTGTATATGCAGCATAGTCAGAATTTCAGAGATGTGATCGATTAAATTCAATTAAATATACGACAATCTTGAAAGAGAAATGTTAAATTAATCAGATGTTATGTAAATACTGCCTGTCACAACGTCCTTGAGTGGAAATACCCCCCTTTCCCCTTCTCCAAATCATCCTAGTATAATATGAAATTAAATAATGCATCGGATGTAGAAAAAAACAAGAGGCCCACGGGCCTTATAGGTCACCTGAGCATTATGCTACAACTTTCCAGTTACAGTGTATTGAATTTGATTCATGTTTTAAGCCAGATGCTATATGGCATTCACAATTTTGAAAGAGGCACCATTGATCATCATAACAATACACTTAACAGTTGCTTAGCTTGGTAACTGAATACCCATACACAGGGTAGGGGAACAAAAAGGCACTCCAAGTAATCAGTAATATTCAGCAATAATCAGTAGTGCCCCTTACATGGTGACATAAACCCCTGACCCTAGGTCCAAACATTGCACAAATTATTAAAATGCACCCTTAAAATTGCCTATCAAAGAAAATAAATGAATGTTTTATAAATACAAAGGAGCAGATTTCAAACAATAAATTAATTTTCAGTATATAAGCAGAGCCCCTCCCCCACCCAACCCCTGACCCTGGGGCCTTAAAACACACAATTCTGCAAGGGCCCTTGCTCATCATAACTATATAGGTAGTTCATCTACTTCATGCCCTTAGACAGAGAAGAAAATTTAATGAATTTTCACTATAAAATCAATAGACCCCCGGCCTAACACCAGAACCCTTGACCCTGGGACCATAAAATTCAAAATTTTTGTTGAGGCACTCTTGCTCATCATTACTATGCACTTAGTAAGTTTATTTAATACCTAGGAGCAGAGAAGAAGATTTTCAAAGAATTCATGTATTTTCACTATATAATCAATAGAGCCCCCCCCCCCCCAACACCAGAACCCTTGACCCTGGGGTCATAAAATTCACAATTTTGGTAGAGGCACTCTTGCTTATCACAACTATGCACTTAGTTAGTTTATTTGATACCAAGGAGCAGAGAAAAAGATTTTCAAAGAATTCATGTATTTTCACTATATAATCAATAGAGCCCCCCCCCCTCCCCAACACCAGAACCCTTGACCCTGGGGCCATAAAATTCACAATTTTGGTAGGAGCACTCTTGCTTATCATAACTATGCACTTAGTTAGTTTATTTAATACCTAGGAGCAGAGAAGAAGATTTTCAAAGAATTCATGTATTTTCACTATATAATCAATAGAGCCCCCCACCCAACACCAGAACCCTTGACCCTGGAGCCATAAAATTCACAATTTTGGTAAAGGCACTCTTTCTTATCATATTTATGCACTTAGTTAGTTTATTTAATACCTAGGAGCAGAGAAGAAGATTTTCAAAGAATTCGTGTATTTTCTCTATATAATCAATAGAGGCCCGCCCTAACACCACAACCCCTGACCTTGGGGCCATAAAATTCACAATTTTGGTAGAGGCTTTCCTGCTCATCATAACTATGTACTTAGTTACTTTATTTAATACCCAGGAGCAAAGAAGAAGATTTTTAAAGAAATAATACATTTTCACTATATACTTATTTAGCCCCGCCCTAGCACAAGTACTCCTCACCCCAGGGCCATGAATTTCACAATTTTGGTAGAAGACTCATTGCTGATTACAATCATGCAAACAGTTTGACTGCTTGATGTACAGGTGTAGAGAAGAAGATTTTTAAAGATTGCATTAATTTTAGTGGTTTTGGCCCCACCCCCCAGGCCCCAGGGGGGCAGGGATCATGATATTCACAATTTTTGTTCCCCTTCACCCATAGATACTTTGTGCCAAATTTGGTTGAAATTGGTGCAGTGGTTGCAGAGAAGAAGCTGAAAAATGGTCAAAAGTTTACGACCGATTGACGACGAACGACGTACGACGAACGACGTACGACGGACGACGACGGACGAAAACAGATAGCAATAGGTCACCTGAGTGACTCAGGTGACCTAAAAACTCTATATTTTAAGTTTATATATTATTTAGGGCCCTCTCTACACCAGTGCAAAATACTTTTAAGATAGGACTTTCTTGTAAATTACACAGTTTAAATCCATCTCGTTTCATAGACATCAGATATTTTTAAAACAATAACCAATTTATTTCCGACTCGGAATTAAATATCACACAAGCTTTAAAGTCAATTTAACCATAGAAACGTGGGTATATTGAGGTTCAAATCGATGAAAATTTTAATTTTAACGTAAATAACATATATCAAGTAATTCTACACCGAATCTCTTTAATTTTCATTTTTTAAGCTCAGATATGTCATGTATGGCTTTATCAAAAGTACATGTAATCCTAGCCTATCTTACCTATATTTCGACAATTAGTATATTCCGGTTTTTGTTAGATTTAAGATTGTTCCTAAACAATATAATTATCAAAATACTTAAAGGAAAGGAACACAATCTTTTAAACAGGGTGTCCCGCTTCTAAGTAGGATTTCAACGTGAATACAATATAAGTAATAAAATTAATGCAAGACGCAGATCAGGGAATTGTTGTTTTACAAGCTAACGTATTACATGTACATTAACACTGGTCAAAATGATTTTTCTGTCCTAATTTAAAGGGTTTTTTTCTAACTTTTTCCTTTTACTGGCACCGGGACCCAATCATGAGATTGAGATTGTACGTTGTGCTACACATCCAAGGAGTTCATACAGTACTAGCTATCTCTGGATTTAAACAAAGTGGTATACGTAATGACTTCCTGACAGTGAAAGGAAAAAAATGTAAATAAACGCCAACCATTCCTCAGGTATACCTGTGGACCATGATAATATATAGTCTGTCCAACCGTACCAACTTGACAATTACTTTTACATATCAAAATCCATTTTACATGTATATGTACCTGGACTTTCAAATTCAAACTATATCAAACTGAACTTTTCAATAGATTGTTCTTTTTTCCAAAAACTATTCTTTGATAGGAACCCTCGAGTTTCATTAGTACAATCATATATATACTCACCGTCAATAAAAACGCAACACTCTACATTTAGGGTGAAAAATTATATACGGGATATAACTATGTACCAAACAAGTTATGACATCTTTTACTGTGTGAAATCAGTTATTTAATGGTTGAATTGTTTTCATTCGATTACCGAAAGTTGAGTTTTTAGCTCTCTTAACTGATTTCATTTAAATAAACCCCCCCCCCCTTTTTCCGGCCATTTAATCAAAACATGCTAGTCCGCCATGTACAACATATATGTACGCAGTCCGATTTCTACCATGCATTAGGTTATCAATGTCTTTATCTGAGCGAAATAAATATTCTTGGGCATTTTTAATTGCCTGTTCTTCAGATAATGCGGTCGAATTTTCTCTAACTTGGCGTAGTGTAGTAACTCTTGGACTTCCGGTCAAGAAACTGTTATTTATGCTATTGAAACACATGAGCCTGATGAGTCGTTTTATAAAATAGTGTACATTTGCATCTGCAACTCTTTTTTTTCTTTATTTTGAGAATCTCCAGCATTAGCAATAAAAATCAATCATTTTGAGGAAATATAGGCATCATATTCGGTAAAGAAAGAAGGATTTTCCCCATAGTATGAATGAATGCTTATCGAAGCGAAATATAAAATGAGTAACTACATGCAGGCAGTTTTCGGCGGAGAAAAATGTATCAATCTGATCCATATTCCTCCATCCATCACACCCGAGGTTTGAGTGGACGAAGCGGAGTCAGCCGAGAATTGTCGATAGCATCCGAGGTAGTTTTTCCGACCTTCGACGGAAAGAACCGAGATGGTGCGAATGCTTTCCGATCAGCTGAGAGACTACCTCGAATGTGTTACAAAATCGTTCACTTCTTTTCAACAACATTCAAATGAATATTGGGTGGCTTTTAATTTGTAGATTCTTGTCCATACCTTAAAGAATGTTAATTTAATATTACGCAAAATTTGCAAAGGAGGGGATAATCAACTGAATACGAAGCGACTCCATTTTGCATAAAATTTTAACATCTGCTGCTTTTAATACATTTGAGGTGGGGTTTTTTTCCGAGCTTTACAGAGACAACAGATGGACTAATGGGCACTTACGAATACATTTAATATATATATATATATATATATATATATATACAGTCAATTCTCGAATTATCGCCATTCGTTTCATCGCCATTTTCGCAATACCGCCATGATTTCCCAAGAACGTTTTTCCTGCTATATAAAATTCCCTTTATAACGCCAAATTCGCATACCGCCATCCGCCACCCTGTTTTCAAAACAAACGTCCATTTTTAAGTGCCAATTATCTCGATATACCGCCACAGGTGCGTGCGGTCAGTTAAGCGCGACTAATTGGTTGACGCTATCCCTGTTGTAAAGCATGAATAAACTTTAAAAGATATTTTTTTTAATTTTGAAAGACAAAAAACAATCAAAAATTGCTTGAATCAGCATCTATTTAATAAAACTCTATAAATTTTTTAATTTAAATTATAAATTGTAGTTCAAATTGAGGATAAACAAGACTGGCAACGAGGCTTTTACGTCATCCTTTGTGCATTTTTGGTATCTGCTTTAGCTAATGTTGTCCTGATTTCTTATATCCTGCTAAAGAGGTATTTAAAATTATTAATATTGCATTTATTAAATGTGTTTTTCTTTTTTCGTTTCATTTGTGCAATTCAACAAATTTATAGATGAAGAAAATATTGATAAGTTATGTTTAAGTAGTTCCATTATATTCAGCAAAATTATTCAGAATCCAATTCAATAAAAATTTGGAGAAAATTTTCTTTGTCGGTCAATGATGAACATTAAATGAACGTATAGTTTTAGAGGGTGCACATATCAATTATGATGGCTGTTTTTCTTTGTAAGGAATATACAGTACTTGGTCAAAATATAGTTCCCAAAATGGCCGCTGTAGTAAAATGCTGGAGCAAGCCTGTTGCAATGGAAAACTTGAACGGCTTGGAAACAATAAAACACACTTACCTTAAAGTACTAGTGTTTCGTTATGTATCCTTTTGCTTTAATTACGGCTCTGATTTTCCGTGAAATACTTTGAAATAGGCTTTTTATATAAAGTAAAGTAGGTGAAGCTCAAAATCAGTCACTACTCTCTCAAGATCCAACTTGTTGTTAATTTCATTTATGCGGCGTTTGATACGGATTTTCAATTCTCTCCATATATTTTCAATTATGATCATATCTGGGCTTTTGCAGGCCAGGGTCAAATGAGAATGTTATCGTCTTCTTTCCAGTCATAATATTGTCTTGATACGTGGCAAAGGGCATTTATTTCTTGACATATCCAAGGTAGATATCCTTGCTACAACTGGCAATAAATTCAATATCAAGTTTCATTATAAATATCGGAATCCATGTTTCCAATTATAAGTGTAATTGTTCCGACGCCATTTTAGATAGTTTTCGATGGATATATATTTAGCAAAAGTTACCCCCCGTTGGCCGCCATACTGGAGGTCCAAATATATATTCTACTTCATTGTTCAACCAATTTTAAATTTTTATATTTGCGATTTTGAATTAGGAATGATTATATTTTGAAGTATATAAATTTTTGGAAGCCCCCTTTATTTAAAAAAAATAAGCCTAATAAAGATTTTTCACCAAATATTTCTGCTACATGTGTATATTTTCTTAAACTTGGTGAGCCAAAGAGAGAAGGGTCGACCTCCAATATGGCGACAAACGGGAGGTAACTTTTGCTAAATTTATGTCCATCGAAACTATGTATACGTGATACAGATACAGATCCTAGAACAAACTTGCTTCTCTGTCATAATGATTCTCCTATTAAACGTATGTTATTCTTTATCAACGCATATTTTTTTCTCCTCTCCAATAAAAACTTTTGTTTCATTGTTAAAAATTACTTTAGACTAGTAACCTTCCAGCACAATTTCTGTCTAAAAAACGGATTCGCCTAGATCGTTTTTTTTTTCTCATCTTGATTGTTTTGCAAACAACATGTCTTTTATAATTATTTCCAAACAAATTTCTTCTAACAGTCCTAGAAGAAATATTTTCAACAGAATTGTTGTTGAGTTTATTTGTGAGGTCTTCCAAGGTATGTCTTTGGTTGCCCCGTACCAACCAAAAAGGACGACGATCGGCTCTATTGTCAGTTTTTTTTTTCGCTAGCCCTTTTTTTCCCATTTCTTTTACTAGTTTTATAATTTTTTTTTATAGTTCTTCGATAAACTCAAGGGATATTTTTAGATTTAATGGCCAGAATAACCTTTCTCATATTAACTTTTGGTGTTAAATCTTTTCCACGGTGACCCATTTTGTAAGAAGATGATTATCAACAAACAAAACGGAAATAGAATTAGGAAGATAAATTGAAAATCAAAAATCGATATTTGTTTTTTTTTTCCGAATGCAAAAATGTTTGATTTTTCAAACATATTAAGAAAGTAAGAGACGAAATATCGTCGCCAAACCGGGTTCCGGAAACTACGGTGGCCATTTTGGGAACTAAAAAAATGATGACCAACTACTGTAACTCTTTGCTAAATTAAATGATATGTGATAATTGTTATTATTTTAAAGGCAAGGGGAGAGAAGAATGGCTGAACCAACAACGAAAGATATGTTAAATGATGAGGAAAGAAAACCAAATGACATTTATGAGAATTCGGACAGAAACGTCACTGGAGATTACCAGGAACTAGGAGAGATGGAAAAGTCCTCTCATTACGATGCACTACAGTAACAGGGACTAGAATAAAAGATTGTGGGGGCGACGAAATTAAGTTTAATTTCATATTAAGTATACTTTTCTAGTTTTTTTAATATGTATATTGTGACGTAGTTTATATTGGGTTTCAGCCACCCCCATTTTTTTTGTATAATCTATCAGTTTATATAGCTTATATATCATATTGTTATAGAATTTATACTCAAAGAGAGATAACTCTTGGATTTGTGTAAATCCGGAATGTGGGGTATATTTTGGGTTAGACTTTATAACTACTGAAACCCGCCAAATAAACATAACGTGTTTCACCTCTCCTGTTCTTTATAGGTAAGAACTCAAATTTATACATGTTAACATGTTTGTAACCGTTTTCTTGATAAATAATATGTTTGATATAAAACATTTGTTTCTCGAAATATTGCAATTAGGTGAATTTCAATGTATTTGTGAATATTTTGATGCAGCAGCATGGTCTAGTCACGTGGTTCGAGTTCAGTGTAAAGTCTTTATTTTGAGTTTAAACAATAGTAAATAGATTATATGTACTAAATTGTCATGTTTATAATCACAGAAAGTATTTCCTAAACGAATAGATTTGATTTTCTAACGAATGTATAAAATTTCATTTGTTTCCGGAATTAGTTGTTTTGCTCGGTTTAGAGTCATGTTTTAGAGTTTGTAATCTGTTTCCGGTTTGAGGCAAAACGTAAACAAATACTGTTGTGAATGTGTTTTGGCTGTTTCGGACATAAAGATATGGTATTATTGAATATTTCATTGATAAATTATCAATCGGAAGTTGCTTGTCACATGTTTTATTCTAGTCAGTCAGATTTTGAAGTCATAGTAAATTAGTAATTGTAAATCCCCTAGACTAAATGAGTGTATGTATATGTAATAATTCACATGTTGTATGTAGACTTTTAGATAACTACTGAAACCCGCCAAATAAACATAACGTGTTTCACCTCTCCTGTTCTTTATAGATTCTGCCAGGCCAGGGTAACATTTTGGGGGCTCGTCCGGGATCCTATCATGGCAGAATTGACAGAGGAGATGCTGGAGGTGAGATCAAAGCTGATGATGGCGCCACTGGACGTACTGAAGGGAATTCTGGAGGAATTCGGGGAGACTGTTGATACTTCCAAGGGTCGACTAGTGGTGGCTATGCAAGCAGATCAATTCTTCATGAAGGAGATGGAAGGCACACAGTCTGGAACTACATTGCTTTCAGTAAAATTCACTTTAGCAGAGGCAGCTAAGAAAGAACTCGAAAAAACTGTGGGTATGAAATCGGAACCTGAAAGTGCGAAGGACACTAAGTCTCCAGGGATTTCAGAGGAAGAAAAAGAAAAGAAACCGGAAGTCAAGAAAGAAAATCCCACAGCTGTAAAGCTACACAAGGACTTTAAAATCAGCGGCCAGGTTGATTGTAAGGCAGGGATTTCTTACACAAGCTTAATTCGACAAATCGAAACTGGTAAACAGAAGGGATATTCGGAGGTTGACATCATTGATGGTGTGATCAAGGCAGTTGTACCATCCTCGAGTCTTCGTAGTTACCTTGATGGACGACCTGACATAAATCTGGCTACCCTGAGAAGTATTCTAAGAGGACACTACGCAGAAAAAAATGCTACTGAGTTGTATAGTGAACTCGCCAGTGCGACCCAAAATCCGAAGGAGAACCCTAATGATTTCCTTTTGCGCGTGATGGACCTCAGGAACCGGATTCTGTTTGCTTCGCAGGAAGATAACAGTGAACTCAAATACAGTCCAGAACTGGTTGCTGGTCTATTCAGAAGAACAGTTTACACAGGGTTACGGGACACAACATTACGACATGAGATGAGGAAACATTTGGACAAAGTGACTATATCTGATGCGGAGCTCATGCATGAGCTGAATCAGATTCTTATACAAGAGAGTGAGAGACTTAACAAGCTCCAGACTAAACACTCAGTGTCTACCTGTGAGATCAACTCTGTGAAGGAGGCCGTGAAAAATGACCTCGCCAGTGAAATCAAATCCTTACGGCTTGAGATGAATAAACTGAAGGAACTGGTCGGACATTCCCAAGGTGACGTGAGGACACAAAAAGTAAATACAAGCAGACCAAGTTGTGCGGACTGCCAAACCACCGGCAGGCGTTGTGACCACTGCTGGACCTGTGGTGGATCCGGTCATCGTCGTCAGCAGTGCCCTAACAGAAAACCACAGCCTTCGGGAAACCGCAGCGGGTCGTCTTAGAGGGACAGTTGGCGGCCCAGCAACAGAAATGTCCCGCGAGTTGCTTATCTTGTCATTGTCGACTGTCAAGTGAAACTATCAAAGTTTGTGCAAATTGTCATTTAGCCACCTATTGTAGTGTCAATTGTCAAAAGGCACATTGGGTTGAACATTGTAAAATTTGTAATGCTGTCAATTATATGAACTCAAAATTTTTTGCTGAATGTCAACCTAACAATTTTCCTACAATGTCTGTTAATGAAATCAAGGGTGATGTGTATGATATCGGGCCAAACATTGTGAAACTTGTCAGTAAGCCATGTCATGTATCTGTTTTATTGAATGAGAAACCTGTTAAAGCATTGTGGGACACAGGGGCCCAAGTTTCATTGTTAAGTAAGTCATGGGTTATGAATTATTGTCCAGATTTAGTTGAAAGTGTAAAGAGTGTTGAAGAGTTTTTACATGCAGAGAAATTTTCATTGGTGTCTGCCTCGGGCTCAGATATACCTTTTGAAGGTGTACTCACTGTCAGTTTAAAACTTGTAGAACAAGGAAGCCCAATTCATGTACCTTTTCTTATCACCAATGTGTCTGGCATGAATGAACCCATTCTGGGGTATAATGTTATACAATACCTGTTACAATCTTTACCTAGAAGTGATGCTGTTGACTTGTTAAAGTGTACTCTTCCAGCAGCTGATGAGGCTCAGGTCAATGCCCTCTACCGAGAGTTGAAAGACACGGGAGACGGAGCACTGGGAATGGTCAAGGTAGGACGCAGGAATATAACTGTACCAAGACAGTCTTTGGTCTTCATCAAAGTACCATTTAAGGCCAGACAACTTCAGCATGGCACTAAGGCTGTCTTCATTCCGTCTCAAGAATTGGATGCATATGGAATTACATCACAGGAAATGTTTATCAACGTGAATCCAAAACGTACTAGACACATCAAGTTGTTGTTGACTAATCCATCCAAAACGGACGTGGTCATCCCAAAAGGTACCCCCTTAGGACACGCAGAAAGGATTTGTTCTTCAATTCACTTTGAGACTACAGGATCTAACAGTGTTCAGACAGTAGTGAATAAAGTGAGTACTAAAAACAGTGATAAGTGGGATCCACCTGTTGACCTCTCAAACTGTTCCCTTACCCCAGACCAGAAGGTGAAAGTTCAGGAACTTTTGAGGGAGGAATGTGAGGCGTTTACATGTGATGATGATGATATCGGTTGTGCCCTGGACCTGCAGTTGGAGTTGGAACTGATGGACAAAGAACCTGTACATAGTTCTTACATGGCTGTACCGAGGCCTCTGTACCAAGAAGTAAAGGATTACATTGCCAACTTGTTACAGAAACGCTGGATTCGACGATCAACTTCTCCCTACTCTAGTCCAATTGTGTGTGTAAGGAAGAAGGACGGATCACTCCGTTTATGCGTCGACTATCGGAAGCTAAATGCGAAAACTGTCCACAACCAACATCCAATTCCACGAGTACAAGATGCACTTGATTCCTTAGGAGGAAGTCACTGGTTCTCACTCCTGGATCAAAGCAAAGCATACCATCAGGGTTTTGTGAAAGGGGAATGCAGAAAGTACACTTCATTTGTGACACCATGGGGACAGTACGAGTGGAATCGTATTCCATTTGGACTCACAGGTGCTCCTGGAATATTTCAAGCATACATGAATGAAGCTCTAGAAGGACTCAGAGATAAGTGTTGTCTCCCATACTTAGATGACATTTTGGTGTACAGTAACTCTTTTGAGGCTCATTTGAATGACCTTCAGTGTGTGTTGCGTCGTATGAAGGAGAAAGGACTGAAATTGAAGCCTAGTAAATGCCACATCTTTCAGAAACAGATCCGTTACCTAGGTCACTTAGTCACTACACAGGGTCATACCGTAGACCCAAATGACCAGGAAGCAGTGGTGAAATTAAAGGATCAGAAGTTTCAAACAGTTGGAGATGTACGGAAAGTGATGGGGTTTATCGGATATTACCGGAGTTATATCCCAAATTTCTCCCGTAGAGCAAAACCCATCTACGATTTACTGAAAGATGACAAAGACGCACCCTTATCGGGGAAGAAGCAGAAGAAAACCAAGTCCCAGAAATTAGGACAGAAGAGTTCATCAGTGCGGATTACATGGACGGCTGAACACCAAGGTATCTTGGAGGATCTCATTGATGTCCTACTTCACCCACCAGTGATGGCTTACCCTGATTTCAACAAACCATATACTCTCCACATTGATGCATCACAAATGGGCTTGGGAGCTATCCTTTATCAGAAACAGGATAATGACAAGCTGGCTGTAGTTGCTTAAGCATCGAGGACACTGACACCAGCTGAGCAAAACTACCACCTTCACTCGGGAAAATTAGAATTCCTAGCACTCAAATGGGCAGTGACAGAGCGATTTAGAGACTACCTTTACTATGCCACTCATTTTGAAGTGTACAGTGACTATAACCCATTGCGATACATATTCACCGCCCCAAAGCTAGATGCTACGAGATTAAGGTGGGTTTCCATGTTGGCGGATTTCCGATTCCATATCCACTACAAGCCCGGTGTGAAAAACAGTGATGCAGATGGACTCAGTCGCATGCCGCTTGACGTATCCAAGTTTACAGAAAGTTGTTCCCCTGACACCATTGATGCCATAGTGACAGCAGTAAGGTTAGACGAGACTGTTTGTAGCAGTATTTTTGCACCAGTGAAAGAGGCTGAAGCGGAGGAAGAGAAACTTCAGGGTGGAACCTTTTCTTCTATAAGCAGTGCTACCTTAACACAGGAACAGAGTAAGGACCCAGACATTGGGCTTATAATTCCTTTTGTACAAAAGGGGACAAGACCGTCAAAGGAAGTAACCAAAGGTTGGAGCCCTGCTTCCAAGTGTTTACTAAGAGAATGGCCAAAGTTGAAGATGGTCAATGGACTACTTAGGAGGGAGATTTCACTACCTCGAGAAGGACAAATACAACAACTTGTACTTCCAAAATGTTATAGGAAATTAGCCCTTAAACATTTACATGATGATCTAGGACACTTAGGAGCAGAGAGAGTATTGAGTAGTGCAAGAGATCGATTCTACTGGCCGCACATGGGTTCAGAGATTGAGCGATATGTTACTCAGGAGTGTTGTTGTATCAAGGACAAAAGACCACATCTTCCGCGGAAAGCAGCACTACAACCCATAACTACGACTTGTCCATTGGAACTGGTCTCAATTGATTTCCTCCATCTGGAGCGCTGCAAAGGGGGATATGAATATATTCTTGTGGTGATGGACCACTATACCCGCTTTGCCCAGGTGTATGCCACCAGGAACAAATCGGCCAAAACCGCAGCAGAAAAAGTGTTCAATGATTTTGTGCTAAGGTTTGGAATGCCTAGCAGACTTCACCATGACCAGGGACGTGAATTCGAGAACAGATTTTTCTTTGAGTTACAGAAGTTGTGTGGAATTCATCACTCTCGTACAACACCCTACCACCCCCAAGGAAATGGCCAAGTGGAGCGTTTCAATAGAACTTTGTTACAAATGTTAAGAACTCTAGAACCATCTTTCAAATCTGACTGGAAATCTCATTTAAACAAAGTCGTTCATGCATACAATTGTACGAAGAATGAATCAACTGGATATGCACCATTCTTCTTGCTATTCGGACGTCATCCAACACTGCCAATTGACCTCGTTTTCCCAGAGCTACAGCATTCAGAATCGAAGCGGACTTACTCACAATATGTCACTCAGTGGAAGGCTCGCATGGAGGAGGTTTACAAAGTAGCATCACAGCAAGCAGCGAAGATGTCTGATAAGGGAAAGCGTCAGTATGACAAGGCACTATTGAGTGCACGATTGTATCCTGGAGACCATGTACTGGTGAAGAACCTTTTGGAACAGGGAGGGCCAGGGAAATTAAGGTCATACTGGGAGCGGGATGTGTATGTGGTACTTAAGCAAGTAAATGAGGATACACCAGTGTACGAGGTGAGGAAGAAGTCAGGACAGGGTGGTATCAGGAGACTTCACAGGAACCTGTTAAGGCAGTGCAATTCCCTACCTGTAGAGTCCGGACATAAGGAGAAGAAAAAACCCTACCGGTTAAAACAACCCCCCAAACTGACAGCCCCAGTCTATGACGCTGATGGTAGCTCCTCGGATTCGGATGGATCTATTGATTTTGGAGGGATCTCCTTAAATCCACATGCGGAACCATTTGTGCCTCAACAGCATATTACAGAATACGGTAGCTCAGACTCGGTGGTTGAAGTAGAGAATCCTAGTGACTCTCATTCGGAGGAACCTGTTGTGATTTCTGACAGTTCTGGTGACAGTTTCAAGTCAGCCCATAGTTCAGATAGACAATCTGATACTCAGAATGATCAGGAAGACCCAAACTCTGATGAAAGACATGAGGAGCCAGGTGTTGATGAAACCAGTCAGACTGAAGACGATCATTCAGAAAGACCTAAGAGAACAACCAAACCTCCCAGGAAGTTTACATATGATCAGTTAGGGAAACCATCATATGTACAGACCATTACACCAGATTTTGAAATTTTTGTGTAGATTTTTCACATATTAGTAGACTGTCATGTTTTACAGCTCTAAGAGTAATTACTCTTGTGAAATATATATGCCTTGTGCTAGTGTATAGGTATAATGTCATGAGTGATATGAATCACATACTGATCAAAGTTTTATAAAATTTTATTAGTGAATGGTTGTTATATGGGCCATGTACATGTATGCGACAGAGTATTTGTAACCTTAGTGTCTAGCTTTATGTATACTTAGGACATTTTAGAGTGTCTGTCTGCAGTTTGGCCAGTTGTAGACATTTGAGTATAATAGAGCAAGTTGCATTGTATGTTAAATTGTTAAAGGGTCTATGTAATGATAATGAACTGATCTGTGGAAAGCAGAAGTCTGATAATGTTTCTTTATGTTAATTACAAAGAGTGTTTCATTGTAATTGTTAATGTCGGGACGACATTCAATTTTGGAGGGGAGTGTGTGACGTAGTTTATATTGGGTTTCAGCCACCCCCATTTTTTTTGTATAATCTATCAGTTTATATAGCTTATATATCATATTGTTATAGAATTTATACTCAAAGAGAGATAACTCTTGGATTTGTGTAAATCCGGAATGTGGGGTATATTTTGGGTTAGACTTTATAACTACTGAAACCCGCCAAATAAACATAACGTGTTTCACCTCTCCTGTTCTTTATAGGTAAGAACTCAAATTTATACATGTTAACATGTTTGTAACCGTTTTCTTGATAAATAATATGTTTGATATAAAACATTTGTTTCTCGAAATATTGCAATTAGGTGAATTTCAATGTATTTGTGAATATTTTGATGCAGCAGCATGGTCTAGTCACGTGGTTCGAGTTCAGTGTAAAGTCTTTATTTTGAGTTTAAACAATAGTAAATAGATTATATGTACTAAATTGTCATGTTTATAATCACAGAAAGTATTTGCTAAACATGTAGATTTGATTTTCTAACGAATGTATAAAATTTCATTTGTTTCCGGAATTAGTTGTGTTGCTCGGTTTAGAGTCATGTTTTAGAGTTTGTAATCTGTTTCCGGTTTGAGGCAAAACGTAAACAAATACTGTTGTGAATGTGTTTTGGCTGTTTCGGACATAAAGATATGGTATTATTGAATATACTATTGATTAATTATCAAACGAAAGTTGCTTGTCACATGTTTTATTCTAGTCAGTGATATTTTGATGTCATAGTAAATTAGTAATTGTAAATCCCCTAGACTAAATGAGTGTATGTATCTGTAATAATGCATATGTTGTTTGTTCGACTTTATAACTACTGAAACCCGCCAAATAAACATAACGTGTTTCACCTCTCCTGTTCTTTATAGATTCTGCCAGGCCAGGGTAACAATATACTTATACACAATTGTACTTAAATGCATAATTTACAAAAGTCTGAAGAATTCCTTTTTGGCACTTTTTCCTCGAAAACGATCTAATACAGATTTACAAAATAATTATCCCGCATACCCATAATACAATATTTGTTTTTTTTTCTCTCTCCTTGATTTTGTAATAATAAAACTTTTCTTTCAAAACTCAATATAGTGTAACGACTAAGTAATGATTATGAAATATGCAACGGGGTCAACATCTAGATAAATAATTCAAAATTAACAATCAAATTGTAAATTTGATTTACTTGTTTTCAGATTAAAGATCAGGTCATTTTTCATATTTGTTGATATTCGATGATTGTTAATAGTTTTTTATGTATGATGAATATGTAGGACTCCAAAGTGCGATGGGACTCCAAAGTCCGATAGTCACGCCAAAGTCCGATGGTTTGCGCCAAACCCCGATGGTTTTACACGCCAAAGTCCGATGGTGCTGAAAAAAAAAACGTTTATGACGTCATAGTACTACTGCGCAAAAATGAGATGCCGCACCATTCCAAGGACCGATTGTTTAAAATGAATACAAATGAATATTAAATGCAAAGACTAACCATAATCTTTTTAATATAAGTGTAAGACTAACACTTCTCGGTGGAAAAATGGGTAACAGCAATAAGCTAAATATCTTGAATGTGTGCAGGACTAACCCAAATCAGTCAAATAGTGTGCGAGGACTAACGATAAGAAACACATTGGAGTTCAAGAACTTACCCTTATCAGTCGAATAGTGGATAAGGACTAACCCTAATAGCTCTGGTGGACAAAAACAATAAGCAAAATCAAGTAAAATTGTATGCGAGACAAATACTAAATCAATGGATTTCGAATGCAGGACAACGTCATGACGTCGGACTAGAGTGACGTCTTAAAGGTTGATTGTTCCTTTGCACCATCGGACTTTGGCGTATCACACCATCGCACTTTAGCGCAACGTGTCTCATAGGAAACAATCCATCGGGCTTTGGCGTGACCATGGCACTTTGGCGTCCGTAAAGACAGCGAACCATCGGGGTTTGGCGAGACCATCGGACTTTGGCGTCACCATCGCACTTTGGAGTTATAGTAGTTAAGAGAAGATTCTACAAATGTACTTAATTGATATTCTGCAAGTTTTAATGTACACTTAATTTATGTTTAAAGAGGATGCATATTTTTTTTTTTATATACGTGATATACATATGAACCTATTTAAATTCAACTTTTCATTTTAAAAAAAAATGGAAACCCACATCAATCAAAAAAAAAAAGAAGTTAACTTATTTATGTGAAAAATAAATCCAAAACTATGCGAATAAAGTCGTTAATTATACTTATATAAACATGACTGCGCAGCTAGGATAAGGCTGCCCGTAAAATATTAAACTGTTAAAACTGTAGATATTTCTCTGAACTACCTAGATATGACGTCATAATAGAGTATGGCGTCAAGTCACTGCATACTTGAGCTGACATGACGGGGAAAGTGACATAATTATAACATAGCATGAAGATTTAATTTGGAGACTTGTTATTTAATTCAGGTGTAAGGATTGTATTTTAAGCTCGAGTGTGTTGTTATGATTTGAACATTTAAAATTTAAAATATCTTTATTCCTTGATCTTGTCCGATATGCACATATTCAAAAATTTATAGCAAAAAATATGTGTGAAACTCTTCCCTTACACGTCCGTAGACAGAGTTAGAATTTATGACACAAGTGGCACAAGTGATAAACAAGGACAAATTGAAGATTATCTGTGTAAATCTACAAGAGAAGTATGTCCTCTAACTGAATTCTGCTGGGGGATTGTGTGTAGGTAAGCCATTTTTGTATAAATCGCGATAAAGAGTGGAAAATACCCCTTCTTATGTTGGTAAGTTTAATTTCTCGTAAAATATTTTCTAAACAAGTAAAAGTTAAATCTGCCCCTAGCACTTTCTATGTACCAGAGATCACGATGAATTGATCTATGTAACAAACTTTGCACAATATTTTTGTTTAGTCCTTTTGCCGAAGCGATTTTTGTGCAACAATTAGGAATATCAGAAATCTTCGTCACGTGATCAATACAGTCATGTGACATCACAAAAAATGCGGTAAAATAAAACCTGATTATTCTATTATCTCAAGTTGACTACAACTTCAAACAAGGATTACATATTAAAATTAAAATCTAGCTCAAAGTATAGTGTATATTTTCAAGGCATTTTAAGCCTTCGGACAGCC
Source organism: Saccostrea cuccullata (assembly GCF_032062105.1). Classification (NCBI taxonomy): domain Eukaryota; kingdom Metazoa; phylum Mollusca; class Bivalvia; order Ostreida; family Ostreidae; genus Saccostrea; species Saccostrea cuccullata. The sequence continues at coordinate 32,508 of NW_026939718.1, read as the reverse complement.
TTATAATAACTGCGTGGAGTTGGTTTTTTTTTTCACTGATATGATAAACGTTTCATTGGTTTGTCTAAACTCATATGCATTAGAGGTATAAAGATACTTATAAAAAAAAATATTGTAGTAATTTTAAATTCATTAAGGATGACGCGTACAGATCCACCACTTTACTGATTGCTGTAAATGTTATCTGATGCACTTTGTATGTGATCATATACAGATCTAAAGATCAGTCCATACTCATCCTGAAAAGAAATCAAAAATACATGACTGTGTAACTTCAAAATTATTAATATAGCGTGAATAAAATTAGGATTTACCCACGAGAAAAACGTCGTGCATTTTGAGAATGTTATCATGTTTATTTTTGTTTACTTGAATTATTCCAGACACGAATTATCTTAATAAAATTGTTTTCAATAAAGAAGACAACAATTTAATTCGTTATAAATGTGTTACCTATTTCGTCACTTTTGGGACAACTTCACGCATTCAGCTATAAAACGTTCAAGTTTTTAAAGAACGTAAAAAAAATAGCACTGACCTTTATAGAATTGGCCGCCATTATAGTTCCAAATGGCTAATATGTAAATGAGCTGAATAAACACTTATGCTCTATATGAGAAGCCTTTTTATCATGACGTCAATAAAAGTAGTTACTATAACAATTAACTTATCACAACTCACAAAATTAGCAAAGAACTCAGGTCTTCTAAGCTGAAGTTGCCTGACAGCGATTAAAACATCCACACAGTCGTCCGTGTTTATCTGTTGAATCATTTTATGAAAATTCTACACAGGGACGCGCCATCTCTGGTGAAAGAAGGATAAATATATACAATTTATGTGAAAGAATAATAATACATTAGTGACAAAAGTATTCTGATACTTTGTTCATCCTCCACTCAAAACTATACATCTGGTCATTAGCACGCCCTTTATAACAAAAGAACAAGATAGTTACAACAGAAGTTATTGATGTTGTTTGGTGTCGCATTGATATGCTTTTACACATACCATGAGGTGAAAAAACAAAAGAATGGAAATAATATGGGGTATAAATGACCTACTTGCTAACAACTATAATGGACTTTTCACCTCAGAACTCAGAGCGACAGATACATTTTACCAAACTTCTAAGATGGGATGTGTCCAGAGGGTTTTCGGATGTTTTAATGGCGACGTTCGGTTCAATAATGATTACTGAATGAGCTTCCTCCTCACTCTTAATCAGTAAATTTTATTTGATAAAGTAGAAATCGATTGAAAAAAAAAAAATAAAAAAATAGTGATATTTAGAAAAAATCATTAAATGAGTGAAATTATCAATATATATCAAATACTTTAAAAACAGATGTTCAGTACAATGTTAAATGTATAAATCGGGAAATATATTTTATTTGAAGTATATATGCATTATTGTTGACACATATATATGAAGGACAGAAAAAAATCTATATCTGAATCATCAGCAATAAAAAATACATTATTTTGCACCACGTGCATTTTGGTACTTATGACGTCAGTTCCGGTGTCTTTGATTGATAGTGAACTGTAAAAGGAGAGAACGCATTGGAAGGGGAAGCACTAGGTAACCAGGTCTTACTCCAAAACAATGAAAATAAAAAAAAACATATACAGTGTACAATCATTTATATTGTACATGTATTTCCTTATCATGTACTTGCCAAAATTTGGGAATATCTTAAGTAATAAGCGTAAAAACTATTTTTGTTGATTTAGATTCTCAATATGAGATAAACTTATTATATTAATTAATAAAATTCTGCATAAGTTATTTCACTTCAGTATTTGTTCCTAAGAAAGTCCACAAATTATACGTTATCACTTTTTCTTTACACATTTATGCATCAATAAGCATTCTGAGAGAATAGCATAATATATGTGCAGTAACGGGATCCCTTTTGCTCTTTAGGACACAAACTCACTTGGAACATTTATTTAGTGCATCACGAACCCGATCGCAATAACATTTGTAAAAAAAACGATAATTTCGTCATAACATAAACGATGCAGAACGAAATCCATATGGGACAGACGTACGGACGGACGAACAGAAGACAGACGGATGTACAGACTCAGGGGAAACCTACAGTCCCTCCGGTTTCACGTGGTAGGGGACTGATAAAAGATACTACGAATTTTACTTCAATGCCGGTTCAATATCTTTCAGCGGAATCATACAGATGACTGTGTCAGATTCAAGGTCGTTGAGAAGGCGCAAGAAATTAACAGCGTTCTCTGACGCTGGATGCTGCGTCACTATAAACGATCTGTCGTTGGTGAATGACTGAAAATCGCAGGAAATCACAGCAATAAGAACTGTGCGTAGAGAAGAATGTACATATAATATTAATTTAAGCAAAAAATGTACTTCATTGTAAAAATAACTTAATTTTTAAAAATATGCATATTCTTTCTTACCGGTAAATATATTGCGTTGATAAAGTTTCCTATTTTCGACAAGAAGGATGGGAGAAATCCAGAATTTATTCACTGATTTATGACAAAAAAATATATATCTTATGGAACAATAAACAAGACATAATGTCACAGAGTTGTTTGAAATAAGAGGAACGTCTGAGCTAGACACATATTTCTCATCTTTGTTTTTCTTTTTCAAATGCACGTTAACTTTGTACACCTAACAAACTTGAAATCAATTTCCGATTGTTTCAAAGTCTGTATATGTGTGCATTTTTATGGTTTTCTTTAACTTCCTCAGTTCCGATCGAATTTTATCTTGTTGATGTAAACATATTTCTTCATTCTTACATCATAATTTCCAAATACCTAACTGGCATATTTTGCACATGTACATGCTTTTTGAAATTATTGGTTAATATTTGCATCTATGTGCCCGAATGTCTTCAGAAAAGTAAGAATTGTTGAAAATGTTCAGCAATCTCTTTCACTTCATATCCCAACGTGGAATCAGTGCGTTGTCATTAAAACATTCTGTTATATAGCTATATGTAAGAAAAAAATCAGTAACGGTATATAGATGATCAAAGCAATAACAAAAAATTATTGAACATCAAAATGCTAACCTTTTCTTTTTAATAGCTAGAATGACTACTAACAAGGTACATGTAGTATCACATTCCAGTTCGAATCATTACATCCTTCCTTGGCTAATAAAAGTCGGTGTATGTTTCTCTTATTTTCTTCAAAAGCTATTCAATAGCCCAAGAACCACTTAAAGTAACGTTGCGTAATTAAACAATAGAGGCGTTATCTCATCATTTTACTAAAAGAAATAAGGTTGAAACAATAAAATGTGCAATATATTAATAAAAACATTTTAAAAACCCATTCTTCGTGCACTTGTATACTCAATCAGACCTTAATTAAAGAGAGCTTTGTTCATTACCCTCCTAATACACACGCCTATTATTTTACGAATTGACCCAGCCTTCAAGGCTACTTTTGCTGACCCTATCATTTACCTGCTCACTCATTGACTCTCTTTCAACGTTACATAAATCCTTCTTTACCCACTCAGTCATTAACTAGCTCATTCATTCACTATGTTATTCGCAGGTATGTTTTTCCTATACAATATAACGTCTCAGAAAGTTTTATGACGTGAACTTTAAAGATAATAATTTCTTGAAATTTCTAATTAAAGATGGATTTGTGGTCATAAAAATAAATAGAAACGGGCGAAAGCTTAATATAGACACAATGCTGTTGTTTCTGTGTGGTATAAGTAGCTATATATTTGTTACGAGGTAAAACACCAAACCCATGACGTTATAGCTATTGATTAGGATTTAGTAGAACAAAACGAGAATCCGTGTAAATAAACACAAGAAATCGGAATTTAAAAGTATTCAGCTTGATCATCATGAGTTATTCATGCGGAAAGAAAGTTTATGAATAAGGTGTGTTAATACACTTCTTTAATGCCTTCGTATAAAAAAAGCAGATCAGCCTTGCCTCTGTTGTTCATAACAAAAAAGAAGCAAAAGTTCAACACATGCATTGCTGCAAACTGTAATCCATTTTTTTTTTATCTATCGAAAAATTTATTCTATAGTTCTTCTAAAATCCTTTTAGAATTCGTATGGATAAGGGGAAATAAAGATATGTTTTCAATCAATTCAAATATACACATTTTGGTGAGGTTTCATTTGAAAGTGTTGAATAATCATTTCTGAGATTGGGGGATAGGATACTTGCAGCACTTCTCATGGTACAGAGATTATTTTACATAAATATTCTTACAAATAGAAATAAAATATCACCGGGGTAGTGTTAAACTACGTTGTTGTGGAGTGCTTCCTGTAGGTTTAAGGTTTATTAAAGTCTATTGAAGAGAAAATGCAAATAGAAGTTTTATTCAAGACTTTTCCGATTTATCAGTTTTACATATTACAGAAAAAAGTGTAAATTCTCCGAATTTTTATCTGTGTGCTGCAATAACATATTTTTCATATTGTCATTTGAAATAATATATTACTTAAATTTTTGCATTTTTTTTTGTTTATTTGATGAATTTAATATAATATGAAGAATGATATTAAATATATCTTTTTCCTGAAAAGCAATTTGCAGACGTAAATATTATATATCTCATTTTTTACATGCATATTTTATTCAGAGCTGGTGGTCATGCGATGCAATCCAGTGCGTTGCATTATCACTTACGAAATATGTAGAGTATTTAATTTACTTTGAGTAGAAGAGGATCACGTCCATAGCGAGGGATTATCTAGAGAAAAACCCTAGTTAAATTTTCTTACACTGATCTAATCTCATGGTTAGTTTGGATTTTTTTAACTACTAGACTTTTTATTCATTGTAACTTTATTTTGTCAATTTCAATATTATTCTAGTTTTATTTTTAAAGAAATGTATGTGTTATGTTCATTTTATTTGTAAAGTGCATTAGGGTGAGATTTGTATTATATAGGGCGCTATATTAATTTATTATATTATATATATTATCTGAAGTATTTTTAATTTCTTTAAGATATATACACGTGATTCAAGCAAAACAGAAATGAATTCATTATTCTAGCGTTACAATAAAATGTGCACGTGCGAATGTATTATTAACATTGTAAGCTTTGTATGATTTAATTACTGATAGATTAATTTTATCAAATAACTGTAAATCACGTTTTATTTGCGAGAACTTCATTTTCTCATTATCACACAAGGTAATGGGGTTAACTATTCCTTTTAATAATATAAAGAAATAACAATAATACGTAAAAATTATATCTTGTTATTAAAGAGTCAATGAATTTCTCGTGAAAAAAATCTTTTGCGTAAATTTTGTGATCTACAATAGAGTACTTTTTGTAAAGAAAACGAAACAAATGAAATGTCAAATGACGTAATATAACTTCCTGGTAGAGTTAAGAATTCTTATTAGATGATAACATTGACAACTTTAATTTCTTATAATCCTTGTGATAGTTTGTCAATTTGATTTCAATAATGGAAATTTATTATTTAGCATTGGTATTTGGGTATGTATATGGCTATGGTAAGTTTGAAAATTCTCAAATTCACGTGTCATTTTCTATTTGCATGAGTTCATATTACTTAAATAAATCAAGCGTGTAGTATATGTGGTGTTTATTCAAAATGCTAAATTTTTAAGGCATGGCTCGCATACCAGAATCAATTTGAATTTCTTCTTCGAAAGCAGTATTTCTAAATTACATCGATCTTCGAATTCTGATAAAAATCAATATATTTGGAGTTAATAAATAAATAAAATACTCATCCAGATTCATACAATGATGTGTTATTTTATTTTAATTCCGGAAGTTTTTCACACATAATCGTTGCCATTTAGACTTAAATATCGCTTTATCATTAAGACCTCAATTTTAATGACAGTGTAATGACTCAATGATAGCTGTAGAATACATCATAACTAAACAGAACAATAGCACGCATTATTAATGACGTCCATGTTAACAATAGACATAAGTGTTGTGAAATCAGTATTGCACTTTCCCTTTACACATTATCATATAATTTTTTTGACCTATTCTGATTAATAATTTGGTAATTTCACGATACATTTCTCTATGGATTATCGTGATCATGTTAGTTGATATTTAGGGAGTATTTTGTAAGACATTTTCTGCAGATTTCAAAACAGGATAGACACATTTAAGAAAAACAAACTCGTATTTATTTTTTTTTATTTACATGATTCTTTCTTTGGTGTCTCTACTGTTTGTTAAACTCCCACGTTCGAGTTTTTTGAGTAGAATTTCGATTTCTTTACATATTAGTAAGAAATAGGGGATGAGAAATGAATTTCTCAATAAAAAAGGACAAGAAAAAGAAAACCTCTCACATTTTGAAGGTGATTTCTGCATTTTAGTCAGAAAACCCTTTAAAATACCTTAAAAGTGCAGAACCTGTTTAAAGCATCTAGTCACCCCTACCGACGTGGTTGTGTTACAAGATAATACAGCTCCCCGTACTTATAAAAGTCACATGATATTCTCATACATTAAGGTCTCATTGTTACAATACGAATTTGTGTAACTACAAAACAAAATATATCTTTAAAATGTTTTTAAACTAAATTTTAAGTTTATTTCACTTACTTAGGGCATAATTTACACAAATTTACACAAATAAATGAGTAATATTTTGATATGTCCCTGGTTGGTGAATTGTTTTAGTTCATAAATTGTGTCTCATGTTTTCACGTAAAATGCAACCGTTTTTGTACCTTTTTTGCAATTCTTTGTCTTCTCTAGGGCAGCTGATTTAACTTCTGTATTATCTTTGCATTACCATAACGCTAAACCGTAAGATGATAAAAGTAATTTTCATCTGTTCAACTGTTTTACATGTTAAAAAGTTGGCATTTCTAAAAGTTACTTTCTGATCTAGCATCATGAAAAATACACCCCAGCACAAAAGTGGAAAGTTTAAGACCCTAAATTTAAAAAAATTCTATTCAAGAGTACAAAATTACTATTTTTCGTGATGAATCATACTTTGATATCTCTTGGCATAATTTCTTTAGACAGCTTATTGTCATTTTCGATGCCACATTTCGAATAAAAAAAAAGCTAAGACGAGTATGGCAAATGTGCAAAAAAATAGATAAATGCTAACTAAAGAAGTTTGTTTTGAATTTCCAGATAAGAAGTATCAATGAAAGGTCGATCAATTTAATTTATGAATACGTATGGTAAAATCATGCAGATGTACTATCATACGATTTATTTATAAAGTCCTTTTTAACACATCAATTTTCAAAACTTAAGATAATGAAAAAATGATGAACCTTTGCCATGTGAAACATAAAACCTATTTGGCTAATGCCTTGTATTAATGTCCCGATAATGTTATGTTTTATTGCTAGAAAAATGTTACCTTAAATTGTGCGAAAAACCACGTGAGATTAAAAGTGTGCGTAGCTGTATTAAGGGTGATTTATTGAGATGTGTTTATTGTTCTTTATTTTTTTATATATTAATCATTGCAAAAAATATTTTGTCATAGAAGGAAGAATTTCATGAACCTCCAATGAAACTTTTTATCATGTACATGTACCTGATGCACTCAAATTAAAAAAAAAGCAAAATACTTTTATGAGCTAAATTTTTGTGATTTTTAGTGAAAGTAGCTTTGAACAGACAGACTTGGCAGACATATCCTTATATTGTATCAGACAGTAGATTTGATTCTAGTAATGCAGTAGATGGACTGAAATCTGACCTCAACCCGTTGGAAGGACAGTGTGTTCAGTCAGCTGACAATAAAAGAACCGCCACCTGGTGGGTATCAGTCTTTAGCATCCATGACATACGGATTTATTACCGGACTGATAATAATGTGTGGGGTAAGTTTTAATTTTCTATCGTGCATGTTTAGATTTTTGTTAAATGCTGTATTCCAAGAAACGCTGTTAAGTTATTTCCGTCATCCTGTTATGTCATCAGAGTTTTCTAATAAAGAAATTCATTTAAATTTCTTAGATAAAAACATTTCTAAACGAAAAATGTTTTTCAAAAGATAAACGGAAAGGTAAAAGAAAATAACTAACTGATTTTTTAAATTCTTTTTTATATAATCAATAATTCAATTTTTAAAAACAAATATTGCTTAAATAGCAAAACCTATTTCTGTTTCTTTATTATGTTTAGGAATTTTCTTTACTAATAGCAAATTTCTTACTATGCTAAATCTATAAAAGTCGTACCCAGCAGACATCTAACATTTCGTGAAAAGTCAAAACATATTCTATCAAAAGTTTTCGGTATATGGTTGATGTTGTCCTACCTAAAGGTAAAAAGAAAGTAAGGGATTAGTATCAAAGGAAATTATATGCTTGAAAATCAATGATTTAAGCCCTTCTTCATTGATTTATTTTTGGTTGAAATGTATTGAGATAAGGCATCTTGTGAAACTTATTTGTTGAAATATTGAATGAGTAGATGAAAAAAAGGAAAAAAAAAACATGCACTACATTGAAAGATTATGCCTCGGAATATTTTTTTCCTGGGGGACCAGGGTGTGGTTGGGTGGGGCGGAATCATTTTACAAGCTTTCTCACAATAATTTTAGTTTGCTCACGTGCGATATGCTAACGAAATCAAAAAACAGGGACACAAGGACATATACTAGTGAAATATCTGTCAATTAACATGGTCATTAAAAGTCAGTTTTTCAATACTATGTCTCTCAAAAAGAAGCAGTATCATAGGAAATAAAAACACTAACTCTCTATTCTATTTGATATATTGACTGGGAGAAAGGGTTATTTTCAGTAAATTGATGTGAGTACATGGTCATTTTATGTATATAGTGAATTATGTAAAATAAAGGCAACATTATATGGGGGAGTTGATGCATTGAAATATTCATGCATATTTTTTTCCTCGTCAATAAAAAATATTTTGTAAATATTTGAAGGAGAAAGACAAAAACCGTTTAAGATAAAAAAAAAATCTTTGCAATTGGTTGCAATGGTTTTTTAACTTTTGAAATTGATGTAAAACAGTATTTAACTGAACAACCTCCAAATAAAATGTTACAAAGTTGATTATCAAATATAGCATACAAATTCATTAAAAAAACGGAATGAGCGGAACGATCAATCTGCACTTATCCAATTGTATACAAGGTATGCAAATCTTGCTAAATTTTTGAGTGCATTTGACATAATTTTTGACGTATTTTTTTATTGCGAAGCCAATAACGCCAATAAAAGTTACCATGATGCTTGGTGAACAAATATGCAGATATCAGGTAGATTGTGCCTTGTTAAACGGGTTCGAATTCCACTGTGGGACGTAGAGACCAGTCCTTTGGTCCTTTGGTCCTTTAATTGAGACCGTATAAACCGGGGTCACGTGTCGCAGTGGGTGCTGGCACGAAAAAGATCCCTCTCTGCACTCAATGGCCCTGAGTGCTTAGTAGAGGACACAATTTGTAGCTCTCCACCGGCAAGTGGTGGTGTCTCCATATGAGTGAAAAATTCTCAAGTGACGTTGAACAATATAAAATCAATCATCTTCTACTAAATATGGGCGTTTCTATGCAAATGAGATAATAACAATTCATAAGTTGTATATTTTTTTTACAGAGAAAGTTTTAATATTTTTTTTAATACGAGGCATCCACAAGATGTGGCAACTAGTTCACATTATCAAGTCATATTATGACGTCATTATTCTTTCTTATTCAAGGTAATTAAGCAAATTAAACATAAAAAAAAACAACGTCGGCGCAAGGGTATATCCTATCTAATTTAAAATAAATAATGTAAAATATTAAGTTGAATAATTTAGGAAATCACAGAATTGCTGCACAAATTCTATGCACCTTCTAAATCGATAAAAAAAATAAGAAAATTACATTGGACGTGAATTTTGAGGTACTTCCAGTGCACGATGTTTTTTTCGATATTGTCGACATCGCAGTGAAATACCAGTCCTCCTGATATCTTTACATATTCAACCTGACAATGTTGGATAATTGATATCTTTGTTAATCTTTCTATATATTACATTGCTAAACGATAATGAGTCCACAACGTGTAAACATTTTCTTCTCATTTTCTGTTGTTTACATCGTTCACATCGTCGACATTGCAATGTTGGTCGATATCGAGTCGACATTATGTCAACATTGCATGTCTTATTATTGTCTTATTTTTGTGGTGTACATCGTTCACATAATCGACATCACAATGTTGGTCGATATCGAGTCAACATTGTGTCAACATTGCCCTTCTTATTTTTCTTGTTTACATCGTTCACATCGTCCACATCGCAATGTTGGTCGAAATCGAGTCAACACTGTGTCAACAATGCCCTTTTAAAAATCTTGTTGACATCCTTCACATCATTGACACGCACAGCCATGTTGGTCGATAATAAGTAGATATTGTGTGAATATTGCATTCTTATTTTCTTGTTAACATATTTGTGTGGCCTATATGAAGTCGACATCCTATCAGCATAACGTTTCCTTTTATGTTTATTTATCTTGGTAAAGTCGTTGAAAACACATTTAATGCATAAAATCATACTATATATAAGTGTCGTATATGATTTTCCCTCACAATAGAAATAATACCGGTATCAATGTAGACTATGTAAAAGCGATATCGCATCAACATTGTTTACATTGCGATATCGACGATGTCGACACGTAGAAACAAGACCAATCTAGACGATTTTAACATGATATCGTTTCAATATTATTTACATTGCGATGTCGACATATAATGGAGAAATAAAAACAATGCAGACGATGTAAACGCCGTATTGCTTCAACATCGTTTACATTGCGATGCCGACATCGACGATGTCGTTATGTAGAAACAATAACAATTAATGTAGACGATGTTAAAGCGATATTGCATCAAAATCGTGTACACTGCAATGTTTTCATAATGAATAAAAACAGTGCAGTCAATCTTATCACAATATCGTGCCAACATTGCCGTTTTATCGAACTGATAAAGTGAACTGGACATGAATATGAAGTTTAACTCTGTTTCAACTTAAAAAAAGTATAAATAGCAACCAAATACTTACTGTTTCGACATTTGTGCAGCAACAACTTAAATCCTTGGCACATTCTGCGTCCATTTATGCCTTTTTTCCGTAAAACAAAGCAAGGTATGCCCTTGCACCGAATCGATTTTGTTGAGGTTCCTTATAAATATGTGTAGTAGAGAGTCCTGTGTCCTGGTTATCGCATTTCATGGGTACCAAAATGTATTAGAAAACAACTCTTAAGTTTTTTTTGTTTTCGGTATAGACATTTTGGGTTTTAATTATGATTTTGTTTGCCAAGAAACTTCCATACGTATACGTAGCCTTAACTCACTTGCGTAAGCAGATGACCTATCTGTGTTTTGGTAAGTCAGTATCCTTCTTCGAGAATTTTGAATTTCAGGCCAATAAGTCAGTTGTATAATGTACCATATAGGAGGACTCGAATTATGATATACTGAAAATGAATATTCATACTTTGTATTCTTTTTTTGGTACTAATCAAACACTGATAAACAAGGGCGTTTTTTTTTTCAAAATTGCGAAATGTGTGGTCCTAAGGCGAGGGGATTTCTGTTTTAAGATGTAACAAAATGGTCAGGTGACCAATAAGGTCAATGGGCCTCTTCCTTTCTCTTATCAAGTACTAGGGAATTCCACAACAAATGATGCCTTTTCCAGAGATGCATCTGTCGGTCATTCTCTCCGCCTGTAACTCATATTTTGAAAATTGTAAGTGATAGGGATTTAGAATTCTGGTCAAATATTACTTGATCTCTTATATAATATCAAATGAATTGAACTCTTTACCTTAACATTGACTTTTGGAATTATTACGAGGACATACATTTAATTATTTATTGTTTCTCTGTTATCTGTTTGAGATTTTTTTTTACTCAAAGGAGATTTCTTCATAATGAAACTTTGTATTATTTTCAGAGAAAAAACGACTGTCATAATAAAATATTAAGTGTTTTAAAATTTCAGATGAAAATAATGGATTAACAGAACGATTTCTTGGTTTTCGTGTTTATTTATCAAACACAACAAATAGACTTGATGGTTACTTATGTTTCCACGATACAAACTATACCAGATCTACAATACCAGCCATTGACAATATAACCTGTACCTTTCATGCACAATACGTCATCTACTACAATGAGAGGCTGGCAAGTGTAAAATACCCGGATGGTTATTCTGACTACGCATTTAATGAACTCTGTGAGGTGGAAGTCTATGGTATAAAGTCTTTATTATTTTTTTCTGTTATTATTGTTTTCTATATATGATATCCATTTATTTTGTCAAATACATGTCATGTGTTGTGTTGCACATATTTGTAAATTTTATATGATATTTGAAGGTTGCATGACTGGCTCCTACGGACCAAACTGTTCCCTTCCCTGTCCTGAGAATCGTGATGACGGTTTCTGTGACGTAGAGACTGGGGCGTGTTTTTGGTGTAAATCTGGATATCAGGGATATCAATGCGAAAAAGGTAATACATATATTGATGATCACAAAACTTTTGCGGCACCGTCATTTCGCGAGTTGAATACTTATTTAAAAAGTGAACCATCATGAATTACAAAACGCTTAGCTGTTACGTAAAATCACAGGAAGAAACAAGACCTTTCAGTTAAAACTGAAAGGCGGCTTTCAGTAACTTTTCAGTGGCCATTCAGCCACTGAATGGCACATACATTTCAGTGACCTTTCAGTTGCCTTTCAGGCACATTTCAGATACCTTTCAGTCACCATTCAGCGGACACATTTCCGTCAACTTTCAGTGGCCTTTCAATCAACTTTCAGTGACCTTTCCATCAACTTTCAGTGACCTTTCCGTCGTCTTTCAGTGATCTTTCCGTCGACTTTCAGTGACCTTTCTGTCGTCTTTCAGTGACCATTCCGTCGACTTTCAGTGACCTTTCTGTCGTCTTTCAGTGACCTTTCCGCCACCTTTCAGTGATATTTAAGTCTCAATTTAGCAATTTTTTCACTAGCGTATTATTTTATAATCAGATATTTTTCCTTAACAAGAAAGCAATATTTTGAATAAAGATTTATTATTCAATCTTAATTCTGTGTTTTTTTTACTTATCGTGATTAAATTTGGGTACCTTAAAATATGTCTTAAGTAATTATTATTTTTAATTACAAGAATAAATAAATCGTTTATACATGCCTCTTGTAGAAAAAAAATATATAGGAGATTTTAGCTTTCTAAATGGCATTGCTTTAATAAATAATTCTACTAAGTTTCTAGATAGAGAATTTACAACGATCTTAAATCTTTGACACAGGAACAGGTACCCGTCTCTGATAATAATTATTGTCATCATCCCGATAGGAGATGTGTAATTAATTAGTCTGTCCCCAAAATAAAATATGTGAGACTTATTCAAAATGATTTTTAATTTTCTAGTTACATTTAGAAAACAAAAATTCTTCAAGTGATAAAAAATGATGATCCGATAACCGATTCAAAATTTAAATAAATGCATAACATTCTATAGTGCTTATACGTGTATTTTTTCATGGAAATATATAGTTTTGATTGATGAGACAGAATTATTATTATTTAAACCATTTCTGGAAGATCGCAAGTATTACTGATCAATTTCGTTTCTTAATTATGTCATTGTCAAAATTGCAGGATATTTAGTTTTTGAAAGACATATTATTTTAAATTCATTTTTAATTTCAAGAATAAATAAATCGTTTATACATGCCTCTTGTAGAAAAAAATATATATAGGAGATTTTAGCTTTCTAAATAATATTGCTTTAATAAAATCATTCTACTGACTTTCTAGATAGAGAATTTACAACGATCTTAAATCTTTGACACAGGAACAGGTGCTCGTCTCTGATAATTGTCATTATCCCGATAGGAGATGTGTAATTAATGTAGTCTGTCCCAAAATCCGCGCAACTAACATAGAATATACAAAAGATATACAAGATATATACACATCGCAGCTCCCGATACAACAGGTGAACTGATTGTTCCATCGATTTCTATAAGTTAATTGATTTTAAATCCTCATACCCCAACAAGAAGTCATAGCGTAATTGATAAGGTCGCGGACACGTACGCAGGAGACCAGGGTTCGATTCTGGGTATGGGAGCAATTTTTTTTTTCTTGTATTAATTTTTTTCCTATTTTTTTTATTCGGAATTAGATACATTTAATGCTATTATACCAGGAAAAAGTGAAATAAAATTTTTAGGTAAAAAAATAAGCCGATTATTCAATAAAAAGATTCAACTGAATGATCACGGAAAGGTCACTGAAATGTATGTGCCATTCAGTCGACTGAATGGTAACTGAATGATCACGGAAAGGTCACGGGAAAGGGTCTTTTCAGTGACCTTTCAGTGACCATTCAGTGGCCATTCAGCCACCATTCAGTCGACTGAATGGTGGATTTTCATCCTGTGAATGTATTTGAATTCAATAAAATGTAATGGTAACAAATATGGACAGGATTGTGGACAGAGATGCGGAGTCTGTCTCAGATATGAACAATGTCACAATATCAATGGTTCGTGTCTTGAAGGGTGTGATGCAGGGTTTCAAAGCCCAGTATGTAATATTGGTAAATAGATTAATAAATAATGCAGTGTACTTTATCTGAGTATTTCAATCTTGCGTAAAGAAAAAAAAAAATGTAATCAGTTGTATCTCAAAGATTTAAGAGAAATTCATTATGATTTATTTTTTTTGTGTCATTTAGAGTGTTCTGAAGGATATTTTGGATATAACTGTGAACATAATTGTAACGACAACTGTGAAGTAACAAATGTAACAAGATGAGAGGTGAATGTGAAGGTGGATGCCAGGCAGGTTGGAAGGGACTTCAGTGTAGTGAGCGTAAGAAATGAGACTTTACACTTAAACATTAGTTACTTCATGGGATGCTGAAGATTGTTTTAATCATATTATTTAACAAGCCGCCATAACGCTATTTTAACAAAATATTCAGTTTCATTATTCCAATAAACGTCACAAATTTCGCAGCAGGGCAAACTCGTACTTCTGACCAAATCAGAGGTTGGATCGGGCGCTATTGAGGAGTGATCATATCCTGCCGACCAGTCTTATGCTCTATATGTAACCTTAACTTACAGTACCGGTTTCCATATTCCTCTACACTTTTATAATCTGTTTCATACCGGTAATAAAAAAAATATGCGATGCATCTTATTTTTTTGTACATGTATCATATTGTCAATTAAAGCATGATAATTACATACACTTTGTTCCTAATCGATTGGTACGTAATTGAACTTAGTTCAATCGATTTTGTATGATCTTTTGAAAAACATTCTAAGAAGATATATTTTTCATGCATTTTCTTTACCTTAAAAGAATGTGATAACAGATATGGACAGGATTGTGTACAGACCTGTGGAGGCTGTCTGGGATATAAACAATGTCACCACATCAATGGTTCCTGTCTTGAAGGCTGTGATAATGGGTATGAAGGGACATTCTGTACAGAAGGTAACTCTGTTTTTGCATGAATAAAATTAGTCGGCTGCAGAAATGAAGCTCTCTGGTTGAGAACATTTAGACAGAAAAACCAGAGAGTTACAGATCCAAGCATTCCCTTTTATGGATGGAATCTCTTAAATAAACATAATTATGTCTTACACAGATTCCTAATAAATGATTTATCTATTACTGTTTCAAACATTATTCGTAATGCTGATTTTAAATATATATTGGTATATGCTTAATCAGCACGCCTAAGTGATGTTGATTTTTATAGATGAAATAGGTGAAATTTGAACTTCCATTGTTTAATTTTCTCAGCATGAATATGATCTTTGACATCTCTTTCACTTGGGTGTGGAGGGGATTACAATAATAAAATATATTAATACGTAAGGTCAAAACGGACAGTGAAAAGCGGCTGCTTTCTAACATTCAGAGACCACAACGGGCTAGGGTTGCATGAAGGTAGTGTCCAAAAATTGCAGAATTTAATAAAATGATTATTTTCATTGATTGGATCTGTTGTTCACCTCTGGTACATCTGATCGATTTTTCGAGATCAGCGAGCTATAATTCTGCAGCTATATAACCAGAATGTTGTTTATTCTATCACTGAAAGAGTTGAAACATTTACATATTACTTCTAAGGTTGTTCAGGTGGAAAGTTTGGAAAAGAATGCGGTTAACACGGTTAACAACGAACCGGAAAGCACACGATAATAATACGCTTTTTATGGCAGTAGTACGTCTCAGGGTCTGCGAGGACATAATTTGTTTGACAGTTAATACGTACAAACTTGAAATATTTATCTTTTTTTTCAAAAGTGATTTGAAATGCTTTTTGCTTAGTAAGTGAAAAGTATAGTGCTATCTTGAACGCACATAGAATAGTCTTAAAAGCAAAATTTTAATTGTTTTCCTGAAGTTCATATAAAGCGTTATATTTCCGGCTACGGTCATACGTGGGTCAACATTCATGCAAAAATAAAGGAAAGGTCAAATTGCGCACCAAGACTTCCTAGTAGATTAATGACTTTTTACTAGATTTGATCATTGGCAACATCTATTACTTGTAACCGATAGGTGATTATTTTGGTTTCAATGGATATATATTATTTTACATTGACAATTGCTTATACATATGGCTATGGTAAGTTTTCTTTTCATTTGATAAGTGGTTATATAAAATTTAATGAATTTAAAGCTAGTAGTATTTAATATTTATTGAAATTGCAAAAGGACAAGTGCACTTAAGAAATACTTAATGGACTCTTTTTTGTTTCTACTCACATAACTTAATTAAAATTCAAATAAAAAAATAGGGGTCAATATGTTTCTTTTGGCGCTACAGTACATTTAATATGACTTTCTTGCTCTGAAATTTGTGTTTTAATTAAATATCAAATCTTCCACGTTTTCCCTCGAATATTTTTATCCAATTAAAGCAGGAAACAAAATAAACTCTAAGTCTATATAAAAAAGACACTTTAAAATTTTGACTAAGAAAATGTTTCAAATTGCTTAGCATAATTATTTGACCTTTCTTCACTTATACCATGTAATTTTTTTGGCAATGAAAATTTGATAAGCAAGAAAATTATTTTAACGTCTTAAACTTTTTCTGAATTTAAGTAAATAGGTCAAAGTTATCTTAAATATTTAGAAAAGAACATCAAAAGTAGGGGTATATGATGTAAATTTCCAGATATTACTAAAAAGGTGTCAATTTTACGTTAAAATTGGCTAATTTTTCTTCGAATTTCCAGAATATATTTACTTTATCTGTCACACTTTGTTGAAAGAATTCATTAGAAATACTTTAATAAATATTTCAGAACCAGCATAACACATTTCACTGCAAAAAAAAACAGTTTTGTGTGGAACCAGCACGGAAAAATGTGAATCTACAAATAACAGTACTGTTATCGTTCAAAAGAATTTTAAAAATAAAGGACAGGACGAAAATCCGCTCAAAAGCTAGGATCGAACGTCCTTAAGTGGATTTCAATACCCGTTTCATTTTCTTGCACGAATGTTAAAAATGTTTGACACTTCTATGAATGGCACTTCACTCTACTCAACCTCCTGTGTTCTTAAAAACAAATACATACAAACATTTCTAAACGGCACGATTTTGACTAAATGGTGTAAAACCTGCCGATGTTTTACAGTGAGCACCTTTGAGGAATGTTTACCTTGGTAGAACTCACGTAACTATAAGTATTTTAAATAAGTTATTCCACACTAGGGTTCAGCATAGGTCATACAGGTAAATAGCTCTCACATTCTATGGCTTTGTTCTTTGTATATACGTGAATTTTAGCGGTTTAATTTGTTGAATCGTACGGTTTGATATCAATTAATGATTAAGGATGAAAAATTTTGCTTATTTCGGTAGTTTATTCATTTCACATTTTACCGGGGCCGATAAGTGAACTCGTTAATCTCTGAAGGGCATCTTTCGTATACCAAAACTGGTTTCCTTGTCCTGAAAAGAATTGTTTTTTTTATCTATCTCCCATCTCCTTTTTATAAAATTAAGCATTTGGTATATAATGAATCAATACAAAGTAGTAGTCATTCGGATTCATACAAGGCGCTTTGATTTCTAATCCGGAAGTCAACACTTTGTAAGCGACGGGAATTGTGAGGTCATTTTAGCATACTCAAATGGTGACTTTATTTATAATTCTAATGTCATAATTTATTAATCAAACTGTCGACATTTTTTCCTAGCTGAAAGGGATACTCAAATGCCGAAAATTTTTATTTTAATGCTCAGGCTATTATTTACATATTGAATTTGCAGGTATGTTAGGGGAGCAAGCACACAGATCAGAATTCTTGGAAAATCCATTTTCTTTAAAATATAACAAATATATCGAAAAATCATGTAGCAAAAGTTTAATTATCATTACCCATTCTTTGACTTTAATGAGTCTTACACCAATGAAAGCTCTCTACCTCGACGTCTTTATATGACGTCTGAAAATAGAAAATGATGCCGTTATGAGAAAGTGAACAGTTCAACACTACCTTGAGGATAGTTATGCCCTGTTCACACGGAGAGTTTAATTCGAATTAAACGTAAGTTTACTGTGAATTAGCTTCGCTTAGCGTTCACACGGAGAATTTAATGTGAATTAGTTTAATTCGAATTAGTTTATTGCGCATTAAATTACCTCACATTATCTCCATGTGAACGCTAAGCAAAGCTAATTCGAATTAAATTTTGGGGCATGCGTAATGGCAAAATTAAGTCAAATGCGTCATATCGCTGGTCAGCTTTAAGTACTTGTGCTATTTTTTAATGGAAAAAACTAAGAAAAAATGTGTTCATCATTAAAATATGTGTACAGACACTGTGATATTATGTCAAACGCTTCTGCTTCTGCATAAGGTGACGTGATTTGCTTATGACGTCATAATAGCCTTACTGTCGCCTGACTGGCGAATTAAAATTTTAATTCGCATTAGTTTACTTCGCATTAGCTGTCGTGTGAACGAAATTTAATTCGCATTAGTTTGATTTGCATTAGTTTACTTGGTATTAATTTATTGCGAATTAAACTCTCAATGTGAACAGGGCATTAATTTCTTTTTGTGAAAATAGCTGTGTGAACTATCTCGTGACCATGAAAAGTGCCGGTAGAATCCTATACATCTCTATTAATTAATTAGCCCTTTTCGGATGTAATCATACCAATTGTTTTACATTTTGTAGATAAATTCGAAAAAAAAATCATATTTTTCAATGTATCTAAATACATAGTAGCTGTTTATACCACCCGGAAATGACAAAATTTTGTTTACAGTAAGCTTTCAAATTGGCATATTTTCATTCAATTCTAGAGTTTTCAATCAATCTTTTCATAAAGATTTTAAGAAAGTGTATAGGTAAAATATTTTGGTGTAACATATACCGGCGTTGTCTACAGTTTTTTTTTTTTTTTTTTTTGCTTACAAGACCATGACGTGTACAACACAGTGTTTGTAATCGGTAGGCAGGGGATAATTAGGTCTCCGTGGTACCTTAAGTAAACAATGTTGATTTTATAGGACTGTGTTTGCTTTTCTACTGATGTCACTGTTTCAAGGGACGTTTCTTTGATTTCTGTTCGATATTTCAATATTTGATTATAACAGACAAGTTAATAAATTCGAGAAAAAGTCATTAATAATTAAACGTATTGTTTTATACATAACATATATGTTTTTAGAGAAGTTGGAACTTTTTTTTCCTTTTATGCACACTTTCATCGATATATCATCAACATGTTGATTTCAGTGTTTGATATTTGATGGATTTCCATAACGCGTGAGCGGGAGAATATGAACATGCTAACGGAATTACTGGATATTATGGGCATAGATTTGTACGATTTTTAGTGGAACACTACTGCATAGGCACATTTTAGCAAAAGCATTCAATAAAGTAAACATATATAAACGTCTGAGGATTTTTTTGTCCCGTTAGAAGTACGTCTGTTTACAATCTTAGGGGAAAGAACTAAGATTTTCAAAGAAAGTGGTCAAAAAATCTTTTTTTCGAATATGATGTTAACCTTTAAAAAAATCTATGAAACAGTGCCTGGTTTAAGTATTCAATCAAATTTACCATGTTCTCACGCATATGCACTTCTATGTTTCGAGATAATGAATTGTGAATATTATATTTGATATGTGTCGACTGTTATTGAATATTTCTGCAGTATAACATTCTTCCAAGATATTTTTGTCAGAATCGCAAAGACTTTTTGGTCATCGTATGGAACTTGTTTTTCATGTTCCTCGTTTGTTAAAAAAAATATATTTTTTAATGGAAGATTTTTGTCATTTTAGTGAACATAGCTTTGAACAAACAGACATGGCAGGCAAATCCTTACGTTATATCGGACAGCAGATATGATTCTAGTAATGCAGTAGATGGAAAAAAATCCGACCTCACAGCAGATGGAGGACAATGTGTCATATCAGCTGATAATAAAAGAACTGCCACCTGGTGGGTGAACTTGACATCAATCTACAGCATTCACCACATTAGGATTTATTACCGGACTGAAAATAATGCATGGAGTAAGTTCTTTTTTCGAGAAGTATTTTAAAGAAATTTGTACACTGTAGGTTTTGATTTTTGCTACGTCATTGAAAAAGTATTTTACATTAAGTATTAATAATACAACAAACGTTTCCAAGGTATTTCCACCTTCCTTTCATTCTTAGGTTTTTTACCAAAGAAGGCTATTAATTTAAATTCAAACCCAGAAGAAATATATGTTTTGGTAGAAGGTTTTGATTGTTGGAATGAAAAAAAAAATGATTTTTTTTTTCTTTTTAAATCAATTATTTAGTCTTTAAAAAAAATTGCCGAGGGCAATAACATTTCCTTTTTTATTTGATTCAGGATTCTCTTTTATGTTCTTTTAATGACAATTTATGATTCGTTCTCTGTAAGGACCTCGGATGCCGTTCATACGAATACATGTATCACGGATTTTAATAAAACATAGATGAAAAATTTAATATGTGTGATATGATTAAAAAAAAATGAATGTGACATTTCCTCCAGGTTATGGGCCCCTTAATACATTTTGTAGCTACCACCAATAGCAATAATTCCATTGCCATATTATGAAAAATCCCAAGAGAGTTTTATCAAATATTAATAATATTTTGAAAGCAAACATACTTGACTATTATTTGTAATTATTTTGGGTGTGTGTTTTTTGATTTATAAAAATAAAATGCATTATTTTTATTTTTGAAATTGACACTTTACAAAAATATCTCCCTTTGTAAAACTCTCTTGTTCCAACAGCGAAAGGTGGTAGAACAACACCATTTGTTAGCATGACCTCTGGGGTTCCTTTTTTTATAAACCATTTGTTTTATTAATATTTTTATACAAAAGTGCTGAGATTTGTACTGTGCAGCTTCCTTAGAAGATGTGATATTGCTTGTTCTGAAGACATTTAACAACTCGTGAATTTCAACATTGACCACGTGAAGGCAGGTTCATGTCAGCTTGTCTAAAGTAGGTCATATGTCATTTGTTGCACTTGCAAAATACAGTAAATAACTATCGAATGTGCACGAGTTATTTTCACTTTTCTATGAATTAAATACAAAGAAGTCAAGAAGCAAGCTATGTCAAATTCCGAGTCTTGATAGCTACCTACATATTAAAAACATAAGAGAAGATGGACTAAGAGTTCCTTCCAAGTAGAACACATAAAATGCAAAAGCATGGGTTTGAACTGAAGAAGAGTGAAATCCTTCAATTTATTCGTCAAGCTGGTGCAAGGCTACCATGTATACGTAAGTAAGTTAAAGTTCATATTTTTGATATAATATATATTCGTAGAAAACATGAAATTATGAAAAAAATTAAATCAATGAATGTAAATTTCATTTTTCATGTAAATATTTTGATCACACTGTAATTAGGTAATGATGTATGTATAAAAAAAAAATAACAAGATATAATTGCTCTGAGTTAAACTTACATGCTGAAAAAATTACTCTTGATAAAAATATTTATTGAATTGATACATTCGAATTACCATATTTATTCACTTTCAAGTAGTGTATATTCATACATGCATATAATACTGAAATAGTACAATTTCAGTAAGAAATACATGAATGTTAATCATGCGATAATCAAATGTAGCCTTTAAGAGTTTCTCCAATTATTGTTATTCAGACCTCTCAACATACAAAACTAAATAAAAAAAAATATGTTAAATGTGTGGTAGAATGGCTAACAACACATTTCTTATATACATGTAACTGTGCTTTAGTGTAGTAAGAAATTGAATTGTTTTAATAAAAACATCCAATTTTTTTGTAGCATGTTGCTTCATGCACCATTTGTGGAAGAAGGAAGAGGAAGATATTTAGATAATTCGTGGAGTGTTCAACATCAAACAAGGAAGTTAGCTTTAAAACGAAATTATTAAGAGGTAGTGCTTCTTTCCACAATAATTTGTCTACTAATCATGTTTAAATGAAAAGTATCTTTTACTAGAAATAGATTTTCTTCACAGTTAAGGAAATTGAGTTATAAAAATAAATTTTACATTCATATAGTTTAAAAATTCATCCCTAAAATATAACCTTGACATTTACAGTTTCACACTACTATCATTTCAAAAGAACAGGACGAATGAATTGAACATGTTATTTACATGTATTCTTCACCATGGAAGTAAATATCTAAGATTTCTGTTCACTGATACTGTGTTGTGATTGAACACGTTTCCTCGGGGTAAATACCATGTACCATATATCGAAAATTAAAAACATAATCTTATTATTTACGCCTTTATTCAATATAATTTTCTCAAAGTCCAAAAAATATTTTGCACTGGTATAGAGAGGATGCATTCACATTCTCTGTTATTGTGCATGAAACCGTTTTCATGTTCCATTTGGTTCCATTAGTCATTGTTTAATAACTAAAGTCTTGTATTATCTAAATCTAAATACTTGTATTGTCTATTACAGAATTCAAGCCAGAGTTTTACATTAAGTTATTACATTGAGCACATGAATGAATATTTGAAGAAAATTCGTGAGAGTTTTCAAAAGAAAAGAGATACCACTGGGACTCCTACATGTACACTAAGTCAACTACATCATGCTACAACAATATAATGTCCAAATTAATTGCTGTTATTTTCCCAAAGAACATCAAAGAAACAGTGAAGAGTCTAAAAGTATCAGAAGAAAGTCTTGCCAGGTATTAAACCTGAGGGAAGTGTTGTCCATTTATCCTGAAGTTATCCATGCATATCAAACTTCAGATTCATGGCTCCACTATGCATTCCTTTGAATTAGCTTCAAATTATTTTTTTAAAGCTTTTCATCCTGTACATTCTGAAATTAAATATATATGTACATGTAATAAGCTTAATTGTATTAACAGTAATCTAATTCAATGTACAATTTCATCCATTGCCACCGTTGCAATTGTTACATTTTATACAGTTGACAGAAAAATTAAAGAAATCTATGTCAAAACCGACTTTTATTATTTTTCAGCTTAAGGATAGCGTTTACTCAAATGACCAAAAAAATTCACTGATAAGAGTATATATCGAAAGCTTTAAATCTATAATATGAGTGAAAAACCGCAAATTGTGTATCGTACACATATGATTCTTTTGTAATAATTCACTTTTATTTCAGTATGCCAGTGATCTGCTCTGCATGCCTGTGGCTCCTTGTATTTCACAGATAATATTTTAATTGAACAAACTATTACAATTACCCCCCCCCCCCGCAATTGATTTTGCCGATATATAGAATACTGTAAAGCATAGGTATTGTATGCTTGTGTATGCTTATGTCTACTCAATAAATGACCATTATTTTACTTTTTTTTCTTTTTTTGCTTTCAAGAATTTTTGGTAGTTTTCACTGAGAATGCATGGCTGTGCCCCCCCCCCCCCCCCCGTCCCCTAAAAAAATAGCTGAAATTGCTTCTTACAGCCCTGTAATTAATTTGTAATGTGACTGATAAGAGCTCTAATTTTTCATAGCCTCATCCTACTTATCTATTCTCATTCTGTTGGTTTTTTATTATATAAGAACAATAATCGAATTATTGAGGTATGCTGTCTGTAAATTGTTTGTGTTAATTAATACATACATATTTTTGAAATAATTCATTGCATGACTTTCAGTTACCAATATTTGATATAGAACTTGAGCTTTAATATACATTATAATTGAGATGGTGTTTTATACATGTAACATATGAAAAAAAAATTATGAAAGACATATTGCAAGAAATAAAAGTACTGATGCAAAAAAGTAAAACAAAAATAGCTCGAATATCATCTGTACAGCAAATAATATTTTCTTCTATATTCCTCTGATTTTAAAATTGATTTTGAGTTATTACTTGTTTATTTTGTCCATTTTGACCATTTTTTATTAAACATAATTTAATTCATAGCATTCCGTTTCGTCCTTTAATTCCTGAAAATATGAATAAGCATATTATTCTTAGGTTTACTTGAATCTTCACCTTAGTTTTATGTTTTGAAAGAAAAATAATAATTAACTATTCATGACTTATTTCTTAAGCTAAATTTGTAACAATTAAGTTCGGTAGCTGAAGAAGATAAAATTTGAGTTAACATGTGTTATTAATCCCAGGTCTTTTTTCTCATTAAAAAGGGGGAGGGGGTAAACTTAATATTTGTGTTATACTTTTATATCTCCACTACCTACATTTCATCTTAAAAATGGATAAGTGGCATGATTGATACACACCTCAGGGTTGTTAAAATTCAGCCACAAATGTGATTTAGTACAGATTCCATACGCAAAGTGAAAATAACTACTGCAATAAATGGTTGCCATGGTAACCGCTTCTACCTTGCTATCCTTTCCTAAAATGATATATTTTCATTCATTTCTATCATTAATTCTATCTTAAGGTTGATTTACATAAAATGTCCTCAAAAGAGAAAAACAAACTCTGCAAAATATATCTTCAATGTATAACAGTTTTCCAATCTGTATGTGAGGAAATTCGGGATTATAATACATTTACATTTTGATATTTCTTGAGTAAACTAAAATACGCATGTTGGAAATCTATATAAAATGACAAACTATTGATATTTTGAATAAACAAAAAGTTTAAAAAACCTATCTGCGAATTATAAGACAAATACAATTGAAATAGAGGGTTAAATGTTTTTCTGCATTTTAAAAAGAAGCGCTAAATTTGATTGTTTTGAGTTTTTTGGATTTTGTGTTAGTCCGCAAGAAAACAAAAAACTGTAGAATCTATTCAACAAAAAGAAATTTATTTTGCAGATGAAACAAATGAATAAACAAAAATAAACACAAAAATCTTACATACACCACACTCGCAAACACTCACACAGAGAAATAAAAAATTATATAACTTTACAGAGAATAAACTGACACGCCTACGAACAATGAACTTAAAGCTGCGTGTCAGACATTAAAATCAAACAAGAGTTGTTAAATGAAAACAGTAACTTTGTTTTAAAAAAATTTAACTTCAATTTGCTGTAAAAAAGTTCAAAATAAAGTTTATATTTTCAAAAACTCTTTACTTAATGTAACTTTAGAAATGTTTTCCGAATAAACCAAATTGGGAGTGTGTCTGACAAATGTTCCTATTTCAACAATAATATCGTCACCACTGTGCCTCCGTACACCGCTGGGTCGACACCACGTTCACTGACCGTCTTATCTGCCGGACTCACAGGTCTCCCTCTTATAGTGTCTCTAAATACATTTATTCCTCCGTTAGATGGGAGCTATGGTGTTCCCACAAGTCTGTGAGGACGTAGTACACATATATCCTGTACCCCCTCCGTATGGTCCGGTCCTAGACACAAACTGACCACTCGACTACACACATCTGTCGTCCTAAGCCCCTAGTATACTCTATGACCTATGCACTAAAATAAATTTAACGACTTTTCTAGAATACAGATTATCAAAAACAGAATATATCCCTAATTGAAACAGGTATACAGACAAAAAGTACAAAGTCCTATAAATAGTGACGAAAACAAGCTTTCCGGCTGGAGAAAACAGAAATGAGCACACACAGAAATTCACCGTTCCCTGGCTACCGGTTCCAGACTTATTTCTAGAATTCACCAATTATAAGAACGTCCATGGTGACCAAAACTGTAGACGTGGCGTGGCACAACGCCTCATTCACTGCCACGCTTCGTTTCCTTCTGACCAACCAGTTTTCTAAATTTAGCTTATGTACACACCCTCAAAAGTACTGAAACGCATAACCATCAAAACTCACAAAAAAAAAAAAACACAAAATCAAACATAATATTAACTAAACAAAAGTCAACTTCATGACATTGATAATATTGGATTTCTATCAATTTCAAACACTTTGGACTAGATTTAAATCCTAATTTTTCTTATAATATAAGAATGCTTAAAATAAATTATATAGTAGTATGAAAGTGTTCCTATTTTTGTGCTTTAAGAAAATATGGGGGTTAAAAATGCTATATTTCACGAAATGATCATACTTTTGTTAGTTCTGGTTTCCATGGCAACGGACACCCCAAAACTTGGTTTACTCAGTTAGACACCTGGGTAGGCTCTATATACAAAAACTTTACGTATTTCGGGACATTCGTTTGGACGGCGCCCTTGGATTTTTACAGAGAATGACTCTTATATATGTAAGGGATCTCTGAAAACGTTTTCTAGTGATAAGGCAGTTTTCTTACTAATAACCCATTCATTTTTTAGGGAGGAATCACAAGATGAAAGACCACCTTTAAGCAATCTCTTAATGTTAGCTTAATTGTGACTTAATGGTGGCTTTAAGAAGTTAATTCCTTTAAGCCACCATTAAGCTGAATTGTGACTTAATGGTCAAACCTCATTAAACCTTTACCCACCTTATATAGAATCTTTGAACTAACTTTTTAAGTTATTTTAATATCTTTTACGTGAAATCTATTTCAACTCATAATTTTGTCTCGATCTTAATTTCTACAAGTATTTTTTTAACACTGCATAAACTCGATCACAGAGAAAAAAGTTAGCTTATATCCACAAGGGGCTTGCTCCCGGTGTCTAATAATCATTTTTTTTAATCATTTAGTTTACAGTAATAATAAAAGAAGACGTCGTTTATGAGTATATTATTTTTTTCAAATAAATAATTATTACATGCGTTGTTTTTATTACTTTTTGTCAACATGCATAGACTGTATCACTGAGAACAAAATTAGCTAATAGCCACCGGTGTCTAATATTTTTTTTTGAAAATCATTTATAGTAATAATAAAGCAAAGCATCCTTTATCAGTACCGTATATTATTTTTTAAAATAAATCATTATTACATGCGTTGTTTTTATCATTATTGTATATGATTTTTTTAAGATAAATTATTATTACACGCCGGGAGCAAGGCTCTGTAAAACATAATAAATTTCCCTAACGAAAATCAATTTGTTCTTAAAATTATCTTTATCCATGAACACAAAATATATATTACTTTTTTAGTGGTATTTTTATTTCATGTGTTAAAAGCAACATTCCGCTACAGAATTCTCAGGAATATAATATGTTCTCATGAAAAAAAAATCTCTTGGGGGGGGGGGCTACTTATATACAAATGTTTAGTTTTGAAAGATTGACTTTTACATCATGAAGAATTTGAATTAATTCGTTATTTCTTTTTATAATGCAGCGGTAAGTATCTGTCAAAATCTAGGTCTTCAATGATTGTTATTTCAAAATAGATTTTCAGAAGAACAGCTGATCAGACTAAACATGACATCCGATCAGATTTATATACACATTGAGAAACGGGGTAAGATTAACAGATTGACAGTGAAAATACACCGACTAGTCAGACAATAGACCTTAATTAGGTGTCCACCATTCCCCGGTTAACTAACAGGAAACTATGCATACACATTGTGCACTGACCGATTTTAATGATCAATTATTTTTACAAAATTTTATAAATTTAACGCAAGCATATAACAAATAAAAAATAATGATTCATCGTAAAAGGACAATTATTTTGATACCCATTATGATACAAAAAGAATTGAAACTGAATATGATATCCTAAAAAAGTTTTTGTAAACGTAATTAACCAGGTTACTTTTACGCGAGGATTGTCACTAAATTGTAGACACAAAAACTGTTAATATCCGCCGTATATTAAAAAAAATACAGTAGAATCTGTTTTTTCGTCTTTCTTTTTCCATGGAAGATTTTTGTGTTCTATCTATAATTAATTTATTTTCAATTATGACTTAATTAAGTCATGATTTGCTTACATGCATAAATTTTGGAATGACAGAGCGAAGAACTCAGTCACATTACATCAATCTAAAAGCTGAACTCAATGGTTAAGAAATATTAATGTGGTATAAGTCTTTTAAAAAGATCCATAAATAAAATTGTTTATATTTTGATTAATAGATCAATTCAAGACATTGGAAACGTTCAACAAAATAAATACTTTTTTAAAGTCCAAACAAATTCCGTAAAAAATTAAGGTTAAATAGTTTAATTTAAACTAAAGAGCAGTGATAGCCTAATGGATAAGGTACCTGTAAGTCCCCCATAATGTTAGCTTAATGTTGACTTAATGGTGGTCTAAAAGTTACCATTAAGGACCTTTAAGCCATCATTAATCTAAACACATTTAAGCACCCATTTAGGACTTTAAGGTGGCTTAATGGTAACTTAATGGTGGTGTTAATGTTACTTAGAGGTGCTTAATGGTGACTTAAAGACAACCATTAAACCATCATTAAGGACCTATAATCCACCATTAAACCGGACTTAAGGGGTGTGTTTCATCTTGTGAATACATTCTAGATTGCTTTATAGATAAAAAAAAAAATATCTGTTGTTAAAGATTTGCCTGCTGATTTCTGAAAATTGAAAGAAACCTAAATCAAACTTATATGCATTGTACTCATACTAGGGACCCTTATCACTATTCCTTAAACAGTCCCAATCTCCAAAGAACCAAGTGCACATGTACACATGTGTGTTATATTAACAATGTTATTTACAATTTAAAAACGCTTACATTATAATCTTTAAAAAAAATACTTGGCCTCCTCCTAGGCTGAACAAACATGTTGTCATCTCTTGTTTCATCATTTAGCCAATATATAAATAAACGAATAAATTGATTAATAGAAATCAATGAATGAATTTTTTTTTTTAAGTAAAGAAATGTAAACTTCTACGCTAATTTTCAGTAGAGAGAAATCAAAAATTTTTGAACCAAAAAAAAAAAAAAAGAAATTTAATCATGCATATGTCTCAAAGCAATACCAATTAGATTTTTTAAAGAATGATTGTTTTTCCTCTACCGACCGACTAACACATTTTTTAACGGCCCGAGTCCTTATTTAGAACAGGAAACAATGTTTATTGTATTCAAACCAATTATCCCCAACAATTAACAGTTCTATTTAAATGGATTTAGATAAAAGAAATTTTCTACGACTACATGTACCTATCCCAAATTTTTGAGTCGGAAAATTGTTTTCAAAAGATTACCTTACGAGTGAAATCTACATGCAAAAGGAAAATTCGTTTTCTTTTGTTTGTCTTTGTCATAGATTCTTAGAAAGTCATATGGATTGTGCTTACACTTCCAAACAGTTTGTCCACTGGAAAATATTGAGCTGTAGCTGACATTTTTGTTCTTTGATTTTTAAAAACAGACGATTAAGGATATCCGATCCTCAGCCAGGAAGGATAACTCCAAAATTTAATATTTTATTTGAAATGCATCAAAATGAAGCTTATAAATGAATTTTTTTCATGCAACAATTTTCTTTTTATTCATAAGATTCAAGGGTTTTTGGAAGTCTTGGGAAAGGTCTTATAAAAGTTGACTTTTATACCCTACAAAATGGATAAAATTAAAACAGTTTTAGAGAAATAAGATTTTCTTGTATCCAGCCTTAGATACTAATGCTTATAAGCATGATATGATCTTAAGAGTGATTTGTGGTGTCTTGCAATGATAGCAAAAGCCTTTTACACTATGTATTATAGAATATATGACGGAAATAGAAGACAAAAATACCAAATAAGTATACAAATCATGGAAATTTCTCTGAATGCCTGGATACCTATCGTTTTTTAACCTAAAATGACTGCCGTCACGAGAAAAGGGCCCTTAAGGTCAAATTTTCACAAATTGACTTTTTGGTAAATTTTGATAACCGGACTCTTTCTGAATGCAAAAATACTTGAATTATGAAAATATCTCACCTTTTCGGTTTTTTATGAGCATTTTAGTCAGGCACTACAAAGATAACTTTGACGTTACTCACTGAAAATGTAATGACGTCGCCTGCGTCTAATTCAATTTTCATAAAATCTTAAAATTACATGTTATTTAAATAACCTCAGTCGTTTTGAGAATTAAAACCTCAAGAAAGTATTTAATTTTTTTTCTTTCAAGCGATTAGTGTGTAACTATTCCTAAGGGATTATCGTATGTTATTACTATTTCCATGCTAATTTAGAGCAGATCTAGTTATTTCGTAAAGGATGGGGGGGGGGGGGGGGGGGTTGTAGACAGAATCTAGGCATGGACACCGCGCACAAAACAGGGCACCCTCGCAAAAAAAAAAAACAGCGTTCACTCACCAAATCACACGCACGTAATTTTATTCCCTATAACTGTTATCACCGAAAAATTCAATTGAGAAAATTTAAATCAGATAAGCCAAGATATGTGAATGTAAACTTGTTTTTAAAAACGGTTATTCCTTTTATAAACATTCATGAAAAAAATATACGTTCCTTTCTTCAATGCAAGCAGATTTTGAAATTTTCACGTTTTTGAATATTTTATTAAAAATGTTTAAAACTCCAAGTTTCCATTGCTTATACAATTCATTTTCTTCGCCTGTCTTAGTTATGGAGTAGAAAAGTAGTAAATAGGCAAATAAAGGACAAATGGATGATTTATATACCGTACCTTAATTTGAAACTTTCTTTGAATTTATACCTTAAATTAAAACCTTCTTTTAACTTCTTTATTTAAAAAAGTAAATTACGATTAAAATCGGTTGCAAATGTTTCTGCATACCCCCTTTTTATGTTGTGGTACCTGTACCCTGTTTCACTTAAACACAGCATATGTATATTTCTTACAAGGACCGCTGCAATGATCTCATAAATATTTATGCATAATATTGTATTATTTAATCAAAGAGATGGAAATTGTGCTGTTCTTGTCTTTTTTATTGCATGTGCACTAAAAGGTGCTTGACTTTTTTTGTGCGAAATAACAGTCAGTTCCATTAAAATTTGGACGAGATCTATTTGAAACTGAATCTTTATGACTACTTATACAGTGGACCCTCATGCAGATATCCGGACGCTGGATATTCGGATGCTTCAGTATCCGGACAACTTTTCATCGGAAGAGAATTTTTTTAAATGTAATTTTGTCTTGTTTAACTTGTAATTCAGGTATCCGGAAGCTTCACATATTCGGACAAGTTGACTGGGAACCAAAGCGTCCGTATAAATGAGGCTCCACTTATATTTTTAAGCAAGAACGGCAGACCATTAGAAAGCCTTTTCAGTTGGGGGGGGGGGGGTAGCTTTTTTTCAGTTATGGGCACTTTCAACCACCAAATTTTCCTTGACAAGCAAAATATTTTTTTTACGGCCAGGCCACGAACGATCATCTATTCATTTTCCTCTGTTACAAAGGCAAATTAACTTGATATCTTATAAGCTTTTCACATTTCGATGCGATTGTCGTATCCAATAATCAACTATTACGTCCAACATACGCTAATAAAGCCAACATTGTGTACGATGTAAAACAAAACAAAAATATATTATCGGAATACATATATATTTAAAAAAAAAAAGACACACCTAGGTCGTATGTGATATTATTAGGATGTTATTTCTCAATAAATTAGTCAAGTTATAATTGGTAATTTCAATTCTCAGAGCTGGCTGGAAATCAGTCTCAGTATAATGGTATGGAAAACTTAAAGGCATAGAAAGTAAAATATAACATACGCTGCAATATAACAGGCTGCAATATTCAATTAAGGTTTTTCTATGAGGCGATTCTGTTAATTAAGTAATCATACACCACTCTTATTTGACTCTCTTCCGTTGAAAATATTTAGGAAGAACATTTTCAATAGTTATTACTTCAGAACATACCAAGCACACACATCAAAATAATTGTCCGTTTGAAAAAGAAAAGATGGGGGGGGGTTTCCGCCAGAAAAAAATAGATTTACCTTAACTACTCAACCATAAAATAGGGCGAAACTCGAATCTAATTACGCCGATGAGGAAGGGGAGGGTTAGGTTCAGTCTTCTTTCAGTATCAAATTTTCTTAATCAAACATAATATACAGCCTTATTCCTTTGCCTTATAGTGCACAAATTTAACTATGCTGCAACAAAAGGTGTGT